>NW_020271649.1:410612-466860 GCF_002803265.2 Melanaphis sacchari | reverse complement strand
ATCGAACGAAACGAAGACGTTAACTGGAACCAACACAACCGAGTAATTATATATATTTTGTGATTATACCACAGAAGTTGCTGAAACTGGTCGAATGTCCTTTTGTACGAAATTGTTTGATCTCCCGTGTACAATTTTTTCTATGTAGTGATGTAGTATCTATTATTATTCTTAAATCTTACATGTAAAAATGTAGAATTATTGGAACCTACCTCACATCATTAGATAGGTAACTACTATATATTTTAGTAACGAATGTACAAAAATTTTTAATTTTGAACTTAATTTCAATAGGTACCTAATCAATGATACTTTATAATTTAATTTACTGTATTGGTAATTTATTTTTCTAATAGTAATGAGGTATAGGTTAATTTATCCCAAAAACACCACATAATATTAATTAATATTACTGTATAATTTCTCCGATTTCTCTAGTAAACTATTTTGTGTCAATTTCCCAATTATTCGGTTTTTTTGTACACCGCCAATAACCATGGCTTCAATCTTTCACTATTTTTACATGCCTGATAATTTTTTTAACCAATGGTTAACCTG
Source organism: Melanaphis sacchari (assembly GCF_002803265.2). Classification (NCBI taxonomy): domain Eukaryota; kingdom Metazoa; phylum Arthropoda; class Insecta; order Hemiptera; family Aphididae; genus Melanaphis; species Melanaphis sacchari. The sequence goes on along the minus strand of NW_020271649.1, from coordinate 466,302 downwards.
TTCATCACATATTTTGATTTCATTGTATTTTGGACTTGTATTATATTTATGAATAAAATTAAAATATTAAATAATTACACCATTAAATGGAGTAAGTACTAAATATTTTTTTAAATTATTTCATTAACAAATGTATAACTAAAATCGTTAAAGGAGAATCATTATTTTCCATTTCAATTTCATAAAAATTTACATTAAACATTAAAAAAAAAAAAAAATAGTATTTACTTATACAATATATCTTTAATATGTATTATTAGAATACAGAGTACTTTAAGAAAAATGTCTGATATAATAAGAAAATTTAATTTTTTTAAGCTTTTTGACTTTATAAATAAAAATTGAAGCATACACAAATCGATAAAAATGAATAACATAAAAAACTTCAATGGTATGTAAGTACGTAATAAAACGATCAAAGATGAAAAATTTGGTAGCTGCAGATTATACCCTTCTACAAGTCCTACAGCTTATAAGTATATACATATTATATTAATGCTACATGGCTATACTTCATGAGTAAGTACCTAGGTCTTAGGTATATTATTAAAAGATACTCTCCAAAATTGCGATATATCTACCTAATTAATACTTAAAGATTAAAACTTTACTAAGACTTAATGCTTTAGTAGGTGCCAATGTTTATTTCAGTGGTGTGATCAGGGGAGGGGGGTATAACCCCCATAATTTGTGATGCGATGTGTGAAACGAGTTATCGGCCGAATGTACGAGTAAGTTATTTAGTGCATCACGGACCACGGTTGATAAAAAAATAAAATAATAATTTGTTGGGTATTACCTTTTCCGCGGCTTTTCGTATATCAATAGTTGTTAGTCATCAGTAGGGCAGAGGACTTGTAGCTCTAAAAAATCACCTGATATGCACTTAAATATACAAAATATGCATTAAAAATAATGGAGTATTATTTAATATAAAATGTATAAGTAATGTATCTATAGGTAGTAAATGACTGTTAAATTTGTTTTCATATAATTAACCAAAATTATTTATTTTTTTTAAGAATTTATGTATTCGTTGGTATCTATCTAAAACCAATAAATTGAGCTTAAAACGATATTTTTACTTCCCTTAATTATTTACTTCTAAGGCATACCCCCTTGAAAATTTATGATACCCCCCGGGGTAGAAGGTCTGAAATAAACACTGGTAGGTACCTACTATTATTCAAACATAAAATGTATAAACAACTTTTTTTATTTATTTATTTATTTTAGTGTCTGACATCAACTTATGGATTTTTTATCAGAAATTTTATTAAGTGAAATTTTCAAGTTTGAAATTGGTTCTAGTAAAAATTTAGATTTTATCAAAAAATATTAAAGGCTCGACAAACAGAATGCGAGCTGCGCGCGGTGGTCTGCGTACAAGCCGCTATAGCAGACCGTGTTCTGTTTTTCCAAACTTGAAACATTTTCCTTTTCGTTAAATTATCATTTTCTTTACGTATTTGATATTTAAAAATATTTAAACTAATTTAAACTATTAATAAACATTTATTTATTTCTATATGTATATAGAGTTTTCTAATTTTAGATTCTGGATTCTATTGATTCTAGGAGTATCCCGAGCATCTACAAATCATAGTAGTAGAATATAATAATTTATATTTCTTTTTTTTTATTACCTAACTATTATTGATATTTGATAAGCATTTGATATTTTATATTGTTGGCCGTTGGGTACCAACCAATATAAATCAAGTGAACTGTACTTTATCCATTTTAATGGGTATTATAGTACTTAAAAATATGTATAGTACTATAGTACCATTGGTTATAGAAGTCTATTAGTGATATTAGTGTATACTTGGTTTTTGAGATAGTACCTACACGGCCTACAAACAGTAAATCTGAAGTTAAAAATTTGTGTTTTTTTTTTTTTTCTGTACTTCGAAAATTATTAAATTAAAGCAAGGTTGCGAAGAATTATGTCACAATGGCTATATGTAATTTGCAAAGCATATTGGTTACCAGCTGAATTATATTGGTTATTCCAAAATAACTTGGAGATGTTCAAAGAGGTTCACGATGACATTCATGGGAGAATTATACACCGATTTTAAAAAACAAAATTCTGAATCAAAATCGAGTTATAATCGTTTTAAGAGATAATGACAGTACTGTAATTATTATTTAATTATTTTATGATCAATATGAACTATCAAAAATTGACTAACGAGCGATAGCCGATAAATCGTGTATCAGAATTATTATGAGTATATTAATATTATTAATTAATATTATTGTCATGATTATGATTATTACCTGTTATCTATATTATTATTATAATGTGACAGACTAAAGTACTCTTAAATTAACAAAAATTTTAAAAAGAACAATAATTATATGGCACTCGCATGGATTTTTATTTACGTGGGTTTCTACCTATTGTATCTACATAATATGTACCTATACTTACTGGTTGTCATGTTTATAAAACTTTAAAAGTAGTTTTTTTTGGAATTATTAATTTTCCCCTAAACTCCCTCTAATTGATGCTAATTTGATCTAATTGATTTTAATATAAATAATAATTGTTAATTATATATAAGTACCTACTTATACATTAGGTTTAATGTAAAATGTAAAATCATAAATGTAATATGATAGTCGATACTCGATAGTGGTATTATCTCTTGATTCTATGGAGAGTTAGAGATAATTCATTGAGTATAAAAGACCCCTGATATAATTTTGTTGTGACTAAAATATAGTGAGTTTGTAAATAATAGGGCGTGGTTTGACAACAAATATGTACTTAGGTACTGCAGCATATTCTAAATATTTATTATGTTGATGTACAACGTCGTCTACATCTAATTAGTATTTATTTACTACAATTTCATTACTTGTGTGTTTCATGTTACATTCAATTTTTTGTTATAAGTATAAAATCAAAACACTTAAGTATTTTTTTAACTTTGTTTTTAGAGGGGTACATTCAGTTTCATTATTTGTCACAGTCATAGGAATATAATTATTTACGACCACAAAATGGCAGATTTAACGGAAAACATATGCCCCGTGATAAACAAAGATCAGGTTGTGGACATTTTGAAAAACGATTACGGTTTTATCAATGGAAAAATCCAAGAATTAGATGGTTACGATGATAAAAACTATCTCATAACAGTACGTATAAATGTATACCTATTACTTAAAGATTAAGTATATGCCATATGGTATACCAATAATTAGGTACTAAGATTATAATTATAATAATTATTATTTTTAAATACTATCAAGGCATCAAGCACTATATAAATATGTTAAACAACAAATTATTCAGATTAAATTGTTTTATAATTATATTCCCTCAATTTTTAAATTGTTGCGGCAGAGATAAACTAAATCATAAGTTTTCCAACATTCTTTTCGTGTATCGTATAATCCATGTGCATTTCAGATAACTAATTTAAAAATAGGTATTTAAAATTTTAAAATGATAAATAGGTAAAATATTATAATCGTATTGAGGCTATTGAACGTACCATTGTATCATATTTTTGTTTTACATTTATTTAATTATTACTAAATTAATACTCGCCGTTCCAGTGTTTGGCGGTGGAATTGCTGCCTGGTGCCCACTGCCCACATTTTATAGGATTTCATGCTTCAATTTTCTCGTAGGTACCATCAGTTTAATGGTTAGACTAGATAAATTATTATTTTCGCATTATAGGTGTAAATGTTTTATAGTTAATTTTATTCAATAATATACGAGTACATAAATAAATGACAACATAATCTATTAGACTAGTTTTATGTTTATTATTAATATTTATCTACCAATTATTTATCAAATTTTAAACAAATGTCTTAAAGTCGCGATTTTTCTTAAATTTTTCTTAAAATGTTCATAATTAGAGATGTTTTAACTTCTTCAAAAATTGATAGGCGCACAAAAATGTATAATATAATTACCAATATTGATTCTAAGATTAAATTTTTAATATATTCCTATACCACTGAGTAGATGAAACTTCATTAATTCAGTTTGTGCCTATAGTAGTCTAAACTTACTATCAAAATATGTATTATATTTTCTTCAGACAAACTTAATTTCATATAAAATCATGAAGTGTCAACAATCGTTAAATTTAATCCAAACAAACTATAAGGAACAATATTTTTATCTAAAAATTATTTTATTCGATAAAATTAATATACAGCGATGCACACTAGTTTAGTGGAAAAGTTTCAACTCCTTAATCCCCTCCCTGGATATGCCACTGATTATAAGTACTTACATAAAATTTAACTTGATATTCAATTGTATGATTGGCAGAAACTTATAATGTAAAAACAAGAAACAATTTGGGAAAGAGGGTCATCAATAAAAAAGAAATCAAATTAATGTTGTAGGTCTTATTGAAAAAAAAAAAATGTTGACTAAACCTTTTGGGGACTTATTAACCTCTGGCACTTTATACACGCTTTACAGTATTGACATATTATGATATTAAATATTAATAGTTAAAAAAAAAAAAAAAACATTTAACTTTGTCTCTCATAAATAATCTTGTTACTTTTCATGTTTATATATTTATTTATTGATTGATTAATTAACTGCCCAATCTTTACAGTAATACTATGTATAATTCAAAATTTACAATAAAGATCAATATTTTTACATAATAATTAACAACTCACAGAACATAGATTTAATGAAATAACAGTTTTATTTATAAAAATAACTGATATTAACAGTTGTTGCAGTATTGATGGCCATAAATTAGTTATGAACAAAATATAAATTAATATAGAAATAAAATTAACTTATCAAAAATAAATATATATATATAACTGTTTAGAAAGAACAAAGATTTTATTTTGTATTTTTTTGACATAGGAAGTCAAAAAATGTGTTGAAATAATTGAATTTCCAATTGATGGAATAGTTATAAAAATCATAAATTCAATTGACTCAAAAAATTTATTACTTTTAGATGCACAAACAAAACTTACTCAGTATCTAGGTCAGTATTTTTAAAAAATATAAATTATTAAATACTTTTTTTTAGTTTTTAATTATTTTTATGTAGTGAGTAGCTTGTTTCATTTATAAAATATAATATATATATATAACACAATATATCTGTAAAATATTTTAAGTTTTTAATTTAGATATCATATTGTTTTTAAAAATAGAACAATCTAGAATAAACTGTCCAATACCTGTGCTTAATAAATATGGAGAAAATTATCGGTCTCTTGTTATAAGTAAGTGTTGTATTATAAATTAACTTTTTACAAATTTTAGAAGTTATTTTTTTATACTTGTTTTAAAAGATGGTAAGACACATGCAGTCAGAGTCTACAAATATATTAAAGGCGAAACTATGAATAAAGTTCAAATAAACTCCGAATTAATCTCCAACTTTGGTTCTTATGTCGGTTATTTAACATTAATTCTTAAGGTACCTATTTTTGTATTTTTACATGAATATTTTTAACTGAAGTAAATACTTCAAAGCCAAATTTATTATATAACTATTATAATGATGTTTAGAAATTTGATCATGAAGGATTCCATAGAAATCATATATGGGCTTTAGAGCAATGTCCAGAAGTTTTGAAATTTTTAGAAGTTTTTGATCAAGAAAAAAAACGACAAACCATTATTACTATAATAAATAAATTTCAGTTGGATGTTTTGTTAAGAGCTGATCAACTTGAAAAAAGTTTAAATTTAATACTTAAATAATACATTTATTATTACTTTGTTTAAAACAAATTTTTAATTGCAGGTGTTATTCATGAAGATCTCAATATGAATAATATAATCATAAAAGATAACAAAATATTTGGTATTATAGATGTAGGTGATGTTATCTATTCATTCACAATTTTTGATTTTGCTGTTGCATTATGTTATCTAATTATGCACACATTTAAAGACAATAATGCAAAGCTATCTGATGTACAAATTAAAAATTTTGTTGAAGCCTATGAAAAACAGTACAGAATTTTAAATGATTTTGAAGTTTCAATAATACATGTAATTATACAAATTAATAATTATTCATTTATTTCAATTCGTAAAATTGTTTATACTTTTCTAATTTTTACATTTTACATTGCATGATTAAATTAACTAACAAGGATAGAAGATATAAGTTAAATATATTTGCACGTATAATTCAAATAAATTAATAGTTTCTTTGACTAATACTTATTAATTGTTATAAAACTAAATTTATTTATTTTAAAAATAGTAAAATTGCTTGTCTTACATATTTATCTAATAATTATTAATTAAATTATGAATTTTAAGTAATAATTTCAAAGCTAAATATTTATTACAAACAAATATAATAATAAGACTATGGTATTTTGCATGAATACTTATATTTTATTTCAGACTTGTGTTTGTGCTAGAATTTGTCAAAGTTTGGTTTTGGGTAAAAAATCAAGTATGAGAGATTTATCAAACAGCTATATACTGTCTACACAGAAAAATGGGTGGAGAGCATTAGATGAATTAATGAACATTGAACAAGACAAATTTAATATGTTACTGAAATATTAATTAAAGAAATTAAATTTTAAATCATTCTTACCATTATAATTGAATTTAGTTTTAGATTAAGTATAAAAATTTTATGGGTAAACTTATTACCTGATATTTAGAAAGATAATATCTAATACTTATATAAGTTTAAAAATATATAAAATTATGTATAGGTACTGTACAACACATAGTTATATTTTATATATACCTACATATATCAATTATTATATGCAATCTAATCTAATTTATAAAATTAAAAATTGTTTATACATTTTACTAATAACAATAATTATAATATATACATTTATTATATTGAATTCATCATTAATAATATACATAGAAATATTTTATGAGAATTAGATTTTTTCAATAGTTCAAAATTATAATAGTTTATCATTTGTATGGAAATCTCAATTTAATTAGCAGAATTTTTGCTTTAAAGTTGGTTTATATTTTTATAATATAGTTCTTAAAAAATAAATAATAAAAGTACAGTATTATCAGCTCGAGTGTAAATTTAATAATTAAATATAATTATCTAGATATCTTGTGTATAAAAAAATGTAAAAGACTGTAGGTATATTATTGTATTAATTACAAATTAATTAACGACTGAAATGAAAGTCAGTTGACTGAATATGAATATTGTTTATTTTAGAAGGTAATTTGTATTTAATATTTTGAATTTAAAGTGCCGCCAGATCAATTAATAATGTAGGTATGTTACAACGACTATAGATTATGACGTAATAATCTTAACCTAACTTTTATTGTTGGACAATTTTAATCACAATTGTTATAGATTATCGCGATCACGATTGATAAAATGAACAGAAATTACAAAAATTGAAAAACTCTAATTACGAAAAAAGTTACAATTTACAAGTTATTACCGAATACTTTTAAAGTTATAACCTTAATTTGTAGAAGTATAAAATAATAATTTCTGTGATATTGATGTTCGCGTGGTTGTGACAATTTTAACATTAAACTCGTGTTTTATAATCACGGTTGTAAGATCTACAATATCGACGTGAAAAATATATATCGATTGTTGTAGTGTTGAAGGCATTGTGTTATCGATAGTACAGTGTTGTTTGCAAGCCATTTTGTTTTGCTTTCGTAGTTGCGTTTCAATCACCCTTTTCATCAGTTACCACTCATCGCTTAATTCTATTTACTTATGTAGATATTGGTCGTTGGTTGTACCTATATCAGTGAATTGTGATGCGCTAGTACATTAGTACATTACACAATTTTTAAATTAAATTATTTTAATACTTATGCGACAGTAGAATTTTGATGGCTGAAATGTAGTATGCAACAGCTGAAGACTGGCTGCTTTCCACGTAAATACGTTATTATATTCCGTATTTTATCATTTACTATCAGTTTTTATTTAAAGAATACTATTAAGTATTAATTATTTAGTTTACTTATTAAGTTTTAACTTTTTTTTGTATTTAAATTGTATAGTTACCGCTGTAGTTACTAGATTCCAGTTGTTTTTGAGTTTTATTTTGCATTGACATTCCATGATCCTCAGTACCGTGACATAGTCTATTGTTCGTTTTAAAATTTTACAAGTGAGTGTGCTTTACTATTACTTAGTTTGTGTTGTTTAATATTGATGAAATTAAACTAAAATACTTAATTATACTTATTGTTTATTAATAATGTTGTGTTACTAAATTTTAATTAAATAATGAATATTTCTAGGTATTTTAATGGTTTTATTGTGCAACAGTGTGAATGACTGGATTGCCTATTGATTTTAAATCAAAAAAAATCACTGTGAAAATTGATAATATGAAACGCAGAAATTATGGTGATTCTCCTCCTATGTTACGTAAAAAGCGTCATAGCAGTATAAACAGGTATGATGATAGTTCAGATGAGCGAGGTTCACCCGAACGTTTACGCCGTAGAGCTCGATCACCACCCAGTCCTAGAGTATCTAGGTATTCAGAACGTGACGAGTATGGTCGTTCTAGGGATTTGGATCGATCACATCCCACTTATAAAGTGTTGTGTGTGAGTGCTTTACATCTCAAAGCAAGTGATGATGAAGTCAAAGAAACATTATATCGAGAATACCGTAAATTTGGTGAATTTTCTGTTAGAATATCACATGAACTAGATGAAAGAGTGGCTTATGTGTGTTTTAGAAACTCAGAAGATGCTAGAGATGCCAAACATAGTAAGCCTAGAATAAGTTTGTTTGATAAAATAGCTTTAGTTACACCTGTTTATGAAGGTCGTAGTTCTAGAGATCATTATGAACCAAGAGCTAGACGTTCTCGATCTCAAAGTTATTCTCCAGATTTTGATCGATATTATCATAGATCTCCTATTCCTCCAGAACTTCATAGGCCACATCCAGTGGATAGGTTTTATGAACGATTACCATATGGTGCTCTTCCCCCTATGCTGCCACCACGAGACTTTCGAGAAATAGGATTGCCACCATTACATCCTCATGAACTTATGATACCTCGAGGACCATTATTGCATCATGTGGCTCCTATACATCCTCATTTAGGACCAATTCATCCATTTTATGGACCACCAAGACATTTTATACCTCCCTTTAGACCACACCCTCATCCTCACTTGATGCATGATAAAAAAGATAAATTTCCAAACTACTTGCACCACATTCCACCAGAAGACGATCCGTTAGCTACACGTACATTGTTTGCTGGAAATTTAGAAATTTCTATTTCGGATGAAGAACTTCGTCGTATATTTGGTAGATATGGAGTTGTGGAAGATATTGATGTTAAACGACCATTGCCAGGAACAGGAAATGCATATGCATTTGTCCGTTATCAGAATTTAGATATGGCTCATAGGGCCAAAGTTGAATTATCAGGTCAATATTTAGGCAAATTTCAATGTAAAATTGGTTATGGAAAATCTACACCAACACAACGAATATGGGTTGGTGGTTTGGGTCCTTGGACATCACTTGCTCAGCTAGAACGTGAATTTGATAGATTTGGTGTTATTAAAAAAATTGAGTATGTCAAAGGTGACATTTGCGCCTATATACAGTTTGAAAGCATTGATGCAGCTACTGCAGCTGTCAAAGAAATGAGAGGAGTGGCTTTAGGAGGCCCAGAACATAAACTGAGAACAGATTTTGCTGATGGAGGTGTCTGTGGTAGTCCTACATTAACTTATTCATCAAAGTCTAAGTCATCACATGATGATGTTGCTGCAACTGCAGGAGATTTACGAGAATTAACTAGACGAGATGAATATCCATATGGTTGGCCAGATGGTGAATATCCTTATAGTTCAAGAAGTTATCGCAAAGATCGTACTGAATACAGTGAAGAAAACAGAGAATTCGGCAACTATGAGAACGGCCGTTCATTCAAACAGCATTCTGTTTCTGATATTGGTTCTCCTCGATCACCACTTCACCAATCGATTGATAGTGATGTAGAATCTGAAGAAGGAGCATTACAGTCTGCAAGTCTTTTAAGTTCTGTTCGTACTTTAGGGGAATTGGCTAGTAAGTGTACTGATATATGGCAAGGCAGTCTTGTATTGAAGAGCTCTCAATTCCCAGCTAAATGCTATTTAACTTCTGGCGATCCTAGTGTCATTGAATTAATGATGAAAGATGAAGATGGTAAATCAACTTTACGCATAACTCAACGATTGCGTTTAGACCAGCCAAAATTGGAAGATGTTTCTAAACGTATAATTACTGCTGATATGCATGCCATATTTTTGGCAATGCCTTGTTCTACTAACTCAATTGTTAATGATGATGCATTGGTACAAATTAGACCATTACGTAACTTAGTATCTTATTTAAAGCAAAAAGAAGCTGCTGGGGTTATATCATTAATTAATAAGGATCCTGAACCAGCTGGTGTATTATATGCATTTCCTCCATGTGAGTATTCAGCCAAATTATTGAAACAAAGTGCAAAAAATTTAAGCAGTGAAACATTGAAAGATGACCATTTAGTTGTGGTAGTAGTTAGTGGGGGTGTTTCATAAGAAGATATTCATTTTTTAATCAAATTTTTAAGTATATTTACCTATTAATAATATATACGGGACGTATCCATTTTTTTTATATATATTTACGACATTTAATAATTTTATAATAGAATATATTTAGGTTAAATATTTTTTTATTGGCTACAAATTGATATGACTGTTAAATGCTACAGTATTTATTTTCTTAATTTGAAAGCATAAGTCCATAACAAAACAAGTTAATGTGGTTTATGAAATCTGTGTAAAATTATTATGATGTATTTAAAATTAAACAAAAAGTTTTAGTTTGATTCAAGTTTATAAACACAGTTTAATTACATGAAAACATGTTGAGTGCATAACAGTATTTATATAGATTGTGCTGTAATGTATAATTCGTAGAACACTATTATAAGTTTTTTAATATGAATTAAAGTGATTCAATTATTTTGGTAACCATTTAAAATATTAAAAAATTTATTATTGATAAGTGTTAATATTAATACCAATCTTATATTTATTAAAACTGCTTCTCTTATTTCTTTAAAAAAAATGGTGTAAATTATCAAGCATTCCACTTAACTTGGATTGTTCAGTAATCTTTTTTGAAGTGTTGTAATTGTTTTAGATAAAATAAATACTTTTATAATTAATAAATTAATTTTGTGCGTTATAGCAGCTTTATAATAAAGTGTAATTCGCGATTTTACTATTTTTTTTTTTTTTTTTTTTTTTAATTGTCTTAAATAATGTATGGCATACTACTGTTATTTTTGTTAATTTAAATTAATTACACAATTACTTAAATATGAAATATTCGTGTTTTTTTTTTAATTTTTATTAATGGCGTTAAACATTGAAGTTAAATAAATGTTGTGTCGGGTATCTATAATTGTTGGTGTTGTGCTCAGTGTTAACAGAGTTTGGTGTTTTGTTACTTATAAAAATATGTGTAAATAATTATTTATGTTGGTTGAATTTAAATACTGGTTATTTAAATTTAAGAATTAACATCAAAATTACAGCCTTTTTTAAATTTGATTGGTGACTAATTTATGACTGGAATTCAAGTTATTGTATGTTATGAAAAATATTTTTTCAAAATCCTAAATGTGTATTTGATGACCTAAGTTCATATTTTGTACATATGCATGTGTTCATTTAATTAGCATTGATTAACATATTTTAATTTCACATCAGTTTTATTATTAATTTATTATGAAGACATATTAGTGATTTATTATTATTATTTTTATTTCAAATATTCATTTTAATCAAATTAATATATACCTAAAATTATGTCTGAAATAGAAAAAACAAATAATTATTTTAATCATTAGTCATCATATTAAATTACTATTTATAAATATAAGATATTCATTTAATAAATTGGTGGGTCATTTAAGCTTATTTAGTTTGACATAACGCCTGTGCGTCGACTTATTTAATGCTTTTATGTATACAGGGGATACAACAAATTGTATTTGTGTATTTAGATTTGGAATATAGATAATTCAGTTTCAAAAACATTTAAAGTGTTGGATCAAATCCTGTCGACTAGAGACTTGACATGACTGTAAGATATTGACATTAAATAAATCTAATATAATTAATTTTTAGGTGACTACCTATCTAAATTCCGCAGTTTGCTAAGATCTGGCCTTATAATATATAATGTTATCACAACAAAATTATATCCATGAATCAAGAATTGTGTTAAAAGTGTATGTATATTATACATATTAAATTTATAGTCTTAAACTATTATCCATATTGTTTACTACCTAGAATATCTGAATATAAGCTTATACTGAATAAAAATTTAATTTTTGATTGATTATGGAATAATAAATTAAATTTCATAATATATATTTATTCTATGGACATGAACACTGGGGTATGCTGCAGTCTTATTATCGTTTTTTGTCATTTATCTAGAATGAAATTTGATTTTTTTATATTATTTTTACAATTTTACATATAGTTGATGGTAAAAATAATGAAGAATTATACCACATAATTTTAAGATCAGAGAAACTGGTATTCTTCAAATCTTGATTGTTTGAGTTTTCGAATTTGTACTTTTTCCGTACATAATGGTGTAGTAACAATAGAATGGCACGATGCGCAAAAAGCCACGGGCCTATGCATTTAAAAGAGGCTCCAACACGTTGAAAATAATTTTAATAATAAACTGCTAAAAATTTTCTAGTTATAATTCAAATTTATGACTTCCACAGTAATTTTAGTGATTTTATAAATGAATACCTAGGTGTAAATAAAATCCTGGGATTATCGAGTGTGTGTGGCTTAGTATTACAACTCGTAAAGTGAATTTCGAGAAAATGATTGATATTTATTTGGAAATAAGTTGTTTTAAAAATATTTCAAAATATAACATCTAATGATACTATATTATATAATGTATGACACTTAAAATTATGTGTTAATATTTGATTTATTTTTTGAGAAAATGAAATTCGTATAAATTCACAAAAAAATGGAGCCTACATTTTTATTTTTATTGCAAGTCTTGTAACTTTCAGTTGTGTCACTGTTCATTATACAATGGGCTATTATATAGGCAGTTATAAAATATAAATAAGATTTCATTAATACGGCAATAGTAAAATTTTATCCACTCGGGCAATTCGCCTTTGTTTAGGTCAATCAATTATGATCAATAGACACTAAATAAAAATAATTAATATTACAATGTAGGTACATGAATATATTAAGACGTTATTGGACTTAAAAAAAAAACCCCAATGTTTGTCAAAAAAATGTATATATTGACAGTTCAGTAGTTTTGATACACATGACTAATAGACCAGTTAAGAAAACTAATTGAATAAATAAATAATGTAATTTATTGAAGAATTACAATAAAAATTTTATAAATATTTTTGATTATACTGTATTTTGAGCGATTAAAATGTTTCTATTTAATCTCTTTAATGCCCATCACCATTGTTGGAATTTTCATAACACTGTGTTTAAATGTTTAAATTGATTTGAATTCCCCAAGTGTCATTAAAATTGCCTATATTAAACTCCTTTAAATAGCCAGCTTTGGCGTCCATAGATGATCTGCAGTATTACTTGATGTTTTTAAAATGGGAATCTATTTCACAGATTACGTTCTATAAATTACGAATCTTTATAACCGTAAACTTTGCTTAAAATTTGGTTTATTTATTAGCGGTGTCCAGTAGGCAATACAAATCAATAATGATATGAATTCACACTTCAAAACATATCCATTACAGTGATCTCTCTCGACATCGAGTAGTCTTGGTACTACATTCGAAACTTATCGTACAAGTTAGCGATAGATCTCCAGGTTTTTTGTTGGATATAAACCATTTCAACTCGGACAATAATACGTGTAGAGGTACATGCATTATGAATAATGAATGATCGCATGAAAAACAAATTTTGTTTTTTGTATACCTACACAAAATATTTTATTTATGTTATAATATTTATATAACAAGAGTATTTGTCATTAGGTATAAATTATCCAAATAAAAAAAAAAAATACTTAAAAACTATGACAGAATTGATGGATACAAAAAAGCGGTGAAGAGAACTGATGGCGTTCGTGAGAATAGAACTGATATGGTCACTGATTATTTATATTCGCGTTACCTTAGGCGGTCGAGCGGAGTGTTGGACATATAGGATTGCGGCCAGTATCTTCGATACAAGTATCTAAGATAATATTTTGGATATAATTGTAGGTATCTTGTACTTCAATACAATTATATGAAGTATCTAGTAATGCGATACTGATTTTTGAGTATCTTGCTCATCCTTGACACACCACAAATTCACATTAAACGGGATTTAACTTAACTTATTGCCTATATATTATTATTAAGTTATTACATTTTGTGGTCTATATTAACTAATTTATATATATATATATATATTATACTTTTACAACCTACCTAATTGTGTATAAATACAGTTAAAAATAATCCTATGACTAATATTTTTAAAATGTATCAAAGTATCAAGTATTAGGTATCGAGTGTCAAGTATCTAAATACTTAAAGTGTAAATATCGAATATCTAGTACCTCGATATTCCAAATCCTTGTATGTAGTATCGCGATACTGATTTATGAGTATCTTGCCCATTCCTGAATGTATGTATAACCATGACCATCTTGTCTGATATGGTTACCTTGTAAGGTGTAAAGTCTTCACCATCATACGTCGCTATCATCGGTACCATCGTTACTAATAGACGCCATAACGTTGTTATCCGTCGCGCCGGTACAATAAATCAGTGGAACAAAACGGTGACGTTACTCAGCCGCTGTACTCATATACTGATACTCTATACTTATTGTTCCCAGGGGCGGATCCAGAATTTATTAAGGGAGGGGGGTAATGAATCGTCATGCCAAGTCCTGATAGACAGTTTATCGTAATTATTTTGGGTATTGGGTAGCCTAACATAAGCTCAAGGGGGATATTTACCCTATTACCCTCCCCCTCTTGGATCCGCCACTGATCGCTCCGTCGATCACGACGTGTGCATCCGGTCGTCGCCTGCACCAAATCTGGAAACTGCTGTACCGGCACTACAGACATTTTACAACACGATTAATATGGTCACTTCGTAAAGTCTTCGACATCATAATATCCTCGCCAATACAATCATCGATATCGAAATCACATGATTTGCACTCGTGCGTACTAATATCTAATAGCGTATGTTACGCCGGTACCAATTATTACCACAGTGACAATATATCAAGTTTAGTTTCTCTCGGCATTTGTGGATATGCATCTGTACACGTACCATTTTACGCGTCTCTATAATCTAACATTTTCTCGCCCTCTATCATTCGGTGACATAAAATATAACATAACATTCGGATATAAAATCGTTATAGCCTCAAGAAGTATATAAATATTTGGGTGAGAGTGGTTTAACATGCTATTAAGCTTCGAATTAAAACTTTCGCATGCATTGGTTGTTCGTGTAATGGAATAAGAACATTCAGCTCATAATGATGGCAGTTATATCGAATCTTTCAAATCTATACACTTCTAAAATATAGTCAGTAAATGTAATCAATTTTGCATTATTAGGTGGAAGAAGAGCCATTTTAAAGCCATACCTAGGAAATCCGAACGACGCCTTTCTCCAATGCCGTTGGCCGTTCGGATTAACGAGATCTTACTAAAGTAAAAAATTGTTTAGTACGAGTAGTACGACATCGATTAATATGTCATATAACGCGTGCAGGTACTAAAGTGCGTACCTATCACAATTCACAATATTTTGATACTTGCTCAAATAATTAATATTTTATGCATACTTTTGTTTATAGTTGTAAACTTCATCAAATTTTAAATAATTTGGTGTTGAATAATTTTATAAGAATCTAACGACTGTACCTGTAAAACAGTAGAAGTATCTGGTGACCAATGTTCTCCAAATGGAGGTCGTCAGTCAACAGTAAACAGACAAATAAATATAAAATTATTTGAGACGAACTTAAATAAAAAGTCTCACACGTGTTGTGTCTTTTATCGATTTTGGAGAATCAATATAAAAATAATATATTGATTCCATTATTTTCGTAATTATTTCAATCAATAAAAAATATCGTATCGATTATTTACGTACAAAATATAAATATTATGATGCTTCAAATGGGGCAACATGGCACAAGTAATTTGTAGCGCTAATCGGCTCAAAATTATAAACAATATACAGAATTATTGTCATCGAAATTCTTGTAAAAATTATTTTCTATTTGTCATTTTCTTGGATTTTTATCTTACGCTTAACGTTGTTTGTTGTTTATGAATACAAACCATATACTTTATAAGCGTATCAGTTATTATAACATCTTATCTGACTCGTACTATAATTTCTATATGACGTCAAATGCTTTATTAATATTATAACAAATATTTATCTATTCTTATTTTACAACACATAATATTTTAAAAATTATCTATAATATAAAATTTTCAAATGCTGCCCTAAGCATGCACCTATGTCATCTACCCCTTGAGCCGGCCCTGCGATCAATCTATACAATTTAATTTATTTTATATATAAACTTTACAGATAAGTAGAGGTGTTTTCACTATATATATACTGTGTATATAATAAATCGAAAAATATGTTTATCGTTAAATGCAATATTCAAAACTACGATTGGACTAAACAATTTTATTTATTTTACTTATAAACTTTATGAATAAGTCATAGATATATAACCGCAATTATAAAAATAACTATAGGATATTACCTACAATTTGCGTGACCGCAACTGTTACATGTACTTATCTCAAAAATCGTCTCTAACCGCAACTCGAATGTAGCCCAATAAATATAATTAACTTTCTAAAATAAAGATTATTATGAAATTTAATTAAAAACTTATAAACAAAAAAAAATATTAACTATTTTAATTATTAAAAAGTTGAATTGTATATTCTATTCGTAATTTATTAGCATAGCAACAAAGTCTAAAAAATATTTTCCTTTTTGTTATTATTAATAATGTAATAATAATCTAATAAATCTTTAAGCTTAGAAATTTATAAATTTTCAATATTTTTTAATTCGTACGATTCAAAAAAATGTTTAATTCACTTACAACATTTTTTTTTAAAACGATTAAACAATCAAGAAAATGTTTTTCGACCTCCAAGAATATTTTTTCTAAAAAAAATTGTGATACTTCTAAAGTAAGTTTTACTTTACAATTATTTAATATTAATAATAGTATATCCCAAAAGTTGTTTTATACACCGCACGATGTATGAACGATTTCTGTACTTTAGAATTTGGACTATTGTCCGTAAAACCATACATCAAAAAACTGCCTATAGAATACCATAAAGTAATTTGAGTTTTTCCTATAGGTACGAAAATTGTTTGTTCGACCTACAAAATAGATCCCCTGATGTGATGAAGTATTTTAAATACAAGAAAACTATTTTTAGAAATACCTATACATAATTAATAATTAAATATATACCTAAATTTTACAATTTCTATTCATAGGAGTGTTATTGTTGCACCTGAAAACTTATTTAGAATTTAGTGAACTGGTTGATATTTATTTGTTGTACAATAGATAGAATGAATACTTCTAAAAAAATTTAATGTGAGCACTACCATACTCACATAACTTTTATTGTTTATTTTTGCTTGAATCACCGTTATATTATAGATCAATAATTTAGTTTTTAGGTAATTATTCTCATTTCTTATATACCTACATGATTAAGCTATTAGTAAGTTCATAATTATATGTAATAACCTTTGCTGATTTTATTATAAGTTAATAACCTTAAATTTTGTTTTTAATTATTAAAAGTCGACGTCTAAAAATTACAAAATTGTAATGGTAAGGCACGGAGAAAGTGATTGGAATAGAAAAAATTTGTTCTGTGGTTGGTACGACGCCAGCCTGAGTAGTAAAGGTAAATATGAAATTTTTTTGATATTATTTAAATATTTACGTGAAACATAATGACAGTTTAAATTTTTTTATTATAAGATAAGGTCTTTTACACAAAATAAATCTCCGATACTCTTAATGTAGTTAAACTATAGTTGGTATATGATTTATTATTATTTTTAATAATCTAATAAACATTATTCACTGTTGTATGTTACTGTAGAAAAAATGAAAAAAAAATGTAATACATTTAAATATAAATAAATATTTCTACAATTACTTGGATTAGGGCTTTCTATATTATAATTAATAAATTATATTAATATTTAATTATATATATACTACATAGGTACCTAAAGTAAGAATTAAGATCTGAACTATAGTACTGTCAAGTTGTCCTATTTTTGAGCTTAAAAAAGTTATTAACGGGTTTCAGAAGCGTTTATAAATTGTATTGTGTATTTTAATTTTGTTAAAAGCATACAAGTTAATGTTTCAAAATTTGTCATTGTAACTTATAGACTTATATATAAATATAATAATATAATATGCAATATCTATCTCATATGTACTGCATACTAAACGTATGAAATAAAAAGTTAATAACTAAAAAAGCTTTAAATCAGTTTAAATTTTAGTTAAATTCATCGTAAACATTTAAAAATTATCATTATCAAATGATGTTATGTATTACTTTATTATAATTCTCAAACATTTAATTGGTTATTTTATTTTAGGTGTAGAAGAAGCTATTTTGGCCGGGGAAACGCTAAAACAACGTTGTTACCAGTTTGATGTCGCTCATACTTCCGTCTTGAAAAGAGCTCAAGACACTCTGAGTGTCATTCTAAACCAAATATGTCAAACAAAAATCCCGGTGCACACGACATGGCGACTAAACGAGCGGCATTACGGAGGGCTGACGGGCCTCAACAAGTCTGAAACCGCTGAGAAATATGGCGAAGATCAGGTATATAATCCATTGCATTATTAATTATTAAAATTTTCGTTATTATTACAATGAATTACGATAAATATAATTATGGTATATTTTTACTGGACTATACAAGAGGAAAAAATAAATTATCATACTAAGTTATCGTTCTTTGCAGGTCAAAGTTTGGAGGCGCAGCTTCGATATCCCACCCCCACCAATGGAGATTACTCATCTCCACTACTATCACATAAGAAATAATCCATGTTACGCAGAGGGTCCTATCGAGTGTGAGTTTCCAACACACGAATCTCTAAAAATGACTATACACAGAACGCTGCCGTACTGGGATTGCGTGATCGTCCCTCAAATCAAAAAAAATAAAAAAATTTTAATAGCAGCTCATGGAAATAGTCTCAGGGGCATAATTAAATATTTAGACAGTGAGTGTGACAATGTTGTTATCGGTATTGACTATTAGATCGAATGACTTGTTTTTTTTTATCCCCATGATGACTTAGTATCATTTTTAATTTACTATGTGTGTACCGATATTTTATTATACGCAATCTGAAATTACAAAAATTTAGTCAAATGTATTTTTTGGAAAATTTAAATTTTAGGGTTATTTTAAAAAAAAAAAAAATATCTAATAATAAAATTCGGTTTTTATTTTTAATTTTAATTTTAATATTTTTATTTAAAAATTTACTTTGTAACATGCTTATAAGGTTTTTATTTATATATCTACTCGAATATTATTAATCTCAATTTTTCAAAAGAATCTGTACGATATAAAAATCGATATTGTAATATATTAAAAGATTAGATTTTAAACTAAAAATATAATTGCCTTCTATAAATCCGTTATTTTGAATTTTTGACATAAAAGCATTTTTTGAGAGTTTTTATTGAGAGCATTATATTCTAAGTCCCATTTAATATTAAAAAATAAATATTGTCTTCATTTTTAACTTAATTATTTAAATATTTTCATATTACCTTTAGAACTTAGATTAGTATTATATACCAATCATAAAACACATTTTTTCTATTCTAATAAGTTACTTTCAAAAACTATAAACACAATTTTAGATTATTGGTTTATAGTGGAACCCATAGAGAAGCATAAGTAAGTAATTAAGAAAAGCGTTATCTTATATTTCAGATATCACAGATGAAGGGATTATGGGGTTGAACTTACCAACAGGCATACCGTTTGAATATATACTAGATGAGAATTTAAAACCTCTGGTTTCTATGAAGTTTTTAGGTGATGAAAAAACCGTAAAAAAAGCAATGGATGCCGTAGCTTCTCAAGGCAAAGCAAAATGAACGCTAACTGATGTCGTATCACCTGTATTTAAGTGAACATTAAATTTAGTTGGATGAAATAACCAATTTAAAAGTCCTATTCCCTAATTCTTCCCACCGCCGCATATTCCTGCTCCCTGCCATAACCACCACCACCACCTCCTACTCCCTTCCACCGTATACATCACAAAAGTCAATTATATTTATTAAATCCACTGTTTTATCAGTTATCACATCGCTATCAGTTATCAGTGTTATCATATATTTTTATTATTTTAAATATTATTATTAGCCGTCATAGACATATATAAACAATGTTTATATATGTCTATGTTTGCCATCAACCACACCCCGTTATTCAAATACTTCTACGTATATTCAGAAAAATTGTATTTTCTCATAATATTCCAAAACTTATGGTAGCACAATTTTATAAATTAGCACTGACGAATGCTATACATTAATAATGATTTTTAAGTGTTTAATAATAATTTAATGTCTTGACCGTGTGCTACACCGGCTATGTATTTACATATTTAAGAAATCACCTTCTCCTGCAGCAATATACATGTCTCCATTTAACCCTAACCATCATGTATGCTACGGGCGATTTTAAACTCTCCCGATTATAAACTCGCCCGATGGTACACTCTCCCGGGTCTACTCCAGTACTACCTGACGGAAACATCTGTTTCAAATTTTATTCGTAGGTCGATGATTTAACGCTATCATTCAGATGTAACAAATCTACAACGACGATTAGATCAAAGTTTTGAAAGTCTGTACAAGCTTTATACAGTAATCTGATAGTGCTATTTTTAAAAATGGCCCGAAAGTCTTCATGTGGATACACTTACAAATTTAAGTGTACCTCAAAGGACATCACAACACTAAAAATAAGTTTGCTTAGATTTAAAGTATGTCATCATCTTAGAAATATGGCGTGGGTGGTGGGTTTCACACTTAAACACTAATTATTCAATGAGATGCAGGCGTTTGAAAATATGCATGTGACTTCGTAGAGTCGAAATTGGAACAGCGGCGTATGTTTTACGTGCAAAAGTGTCTAAATCAGGGGTCGGCAACCTTTTTAACCACGCGGGTCATTTTTTTTTTAATTGTTCATCAAGGGCTACATTAAAAAAAAATTTCATATTATGATATAATACTTATAATTGTAGTGCTATTATAAAACGGTTAGATTAGATTTTATTTACGAAGGAAAAAGAATTATATAATATTGAAAATTATATGAAAAATGTTATTGAACAAAAATAAAACACAAAAATTAACCACCTTTGTGCAGGCCATCAAAAATTGCTTTGAGGGCCGCGGGTCGCAGACCCCTGGACCAGATTACACATCGATTTCAATCGTTAAATATAATATTTTTAGATTTTTTTGTACAATCTTTGAGAGTTAAGTGTTTTTTTTGTGTTTATGAAATTGGTGTGATTTTAATTTTGATATACTTTCTAGTTTTTTTAGTAGATAAAACTATCATAGTCAATTTCGTAAAATTTGGTTATTATACGAGTATACGACACGAATCGCGAACTCAATAATTTTACAAAATTATAATTTATAATATATTTATGCTACAAAAAGATATATTCAATTTTAAATTAAACCATCGTCTGAAGCACATAAATATACTTATGATTATGAAAAAAAAAAGAATTCTGAAATACTATTTTAAGTTATTATAATTATTGTGTAAATCAAACTACTTTTACACGTAAAACATAAGGCGGCTGCTTACTCATCGGCTCTATGATATCACACGGCTATTCATCAACTCTCATTATCTCATTGAATAATAATTTTTTTATCTTCGGATTTTTACCAAAACGTTTTTCATTGTGTTGACTACAATAATATACCAATAAACTTCAAATAAAAAATAAATTAGTGTTATGATGTCCTGTAAGTTTTTTTTTAGTTGACTACAGTGATCAAGTCGCCCGGTATCGGCTGCTATATTTTTTTTTTTCAAAAATCGAATTCAAGTTTTAGTTTGAACAAATTTTTAAAAAACTACATGAATGTTTTCCTTATAAGTTAAGTAAAAAAAATAATTTTAAGTAATATATACGTTAGTAAAAATGTTTTTCAGTAATGATCGACAAGTATAATATCAGAGTTAATTGAACAACTGTTTAGTAAAATAAATAAAGTTGATTGTTCTACAAAAATACTAAGCCAAAGCATAAAATATATTGTAATTTTTTTGTTTTTAAACACGTAGCACTTCAGAAATAATGAACTTATTGTCTATTACTTTCTTTTAGTCTACCGAGAATGATTCTTGTATTTCGTCAGACAGTGAAGTTAATGTAGCTAAAAAATGCATTAAAGCTGACATTAATTCGATGTTTGCGGTTGATAAATATAGTTACGATGTAAATTTTCATACAATTAAAATTGCTTAATTTATAAGGTTACAATTCTAAAATATATTTTTTGACTTCAATATTATTTAGTTTGTAACAGTGGTTAAAACTAAATGAGAATTTAGAAAGACTATAAAGAAATGCAAATGGTGAAAAATTTGTTAAAATTTATGGACTTAGGCAAAAAAGGAAGGATTTATTTTTGGGCATGACGATTAGAGATTTTCGTGAATTCAATCTTATTGATAATAGAATAAATTTTCAAACTATTACATAGTTATATAGAATCACACGTAATTATTATTATTATTTAAAAAAAAAAAAAATTCAATGTTCACCAAGATACATTGAATATTTGTATTACTTAATATAGGAGAAAATGCTCTAGATAATCCAAGGAAGATATTGAAAAATTTGGTGTAAGTGAATTGCGAACCAATCCCTAAATAATGTACGAGTTGCGATTCGGGCTTATGAGAAGTATATACGAGTTGCGGTCATATATTAGTGTAAATATTACATAAAAAAAATTTTTTCTATTAATTAAAATCTAATAAAATATTCTTTTTCAAATACATAAATTCATAAATTCATGTTGAAAATAATTTTTTTTGTAATAATGTTTGTATCTTACGATAAGATGAGAGCCATATAAGTCTATGACGGGAGCCGCAGTTTAGCCACCCCTGATATACGTATACTGTAATTATATACTCACAACATAGCGGTCGCTATGACTTTCTTTATTGAAAGATTAATGGAACGGTTTTGACAAATTGAGGAGCCGGAGGCTGCGCCCGTGACGTTCCCAGATAAGGGGAAGCGTGAAAACTTGTTTTGTGACCAGTCCTAAAGTTTAGCGTACGGTCGGTTTTCACGAAGTCGCGGTGTGACACTTTGACGAGCTCAAACGTAAATTAGCTACGAACCCTCTGTTGAAAACATTATAATATGTCCAATTTGCGTCGGAATACACATCGCTAAGTCACGTCATGTCAGTTACAAATTCCTTGAAACGTCATTTTATTCCATAATTAATAAAAAGATTATTATTATTATCATTATTATTGAGTTGTAATAAATTATTATTTTTTCAACTATGTCGGGTGATGTGTATGCTCTTGTGCTATTTTTTTTAATGAACTTCAGGAAATAAAATACTTATGCATCTACGTGCATATTGTCCATATCAATAAATATTAAATATATTTTATTTTAAATGTAAAAAGTAATTTAATTCCATAAAATAATAAGTAAAAAAACGTTTTAATGTTATAGGTAATTAAAATACATTAAACTTTTAATTTTTATTTTAAAATGTATTCTGTAATACAAACATAATTTTTTTTCATAAGTTGCCCAAATGGAATTAAAAAAAATATACACACATTATAGACTATAGTACACCATCTATATTGTATCACAAAATACATTGTATTTTATATACTTAATAAAGAATTTTTTTGTATGCGAAAAAAATTGATAAATTTGGTTATTTTCTACCCTTTAATAGCTATTATTATAAATAGGTAAAATATTATGATATACTATTTATCCGCTCTCACAAATAGTACGATTTTTGATTAAGGGTAGTTTATGAGAAAAATGTTTGTGTTTATAATACATCCTTACATGAAATAATCTCCATTGGCAGTGATGGGATATCGAAGTTGCGTCTTAAAACTTTGACCTGCAGCAAACGAACTTATTATGGTAATTTATTTTTTCCTTTCGTATAGTCTGGTAAAAAAAGCAATTGCATTTATCGTAATAATAATGAAAATTATTGCGTATTGTTGAGTTTTTTTCAAGACAGTAGGTAGGTAAATCGGTTAGCCTCAAAGACCCTTAACCTTATTATTCTTATAACATTGTTTTGTGAATGTTATTTTTTAGTTTATTACTATATTCATGTTACAGTAGCAGAGCAACACATTTCAAAACATCATTGTTCCGTTTTAAAACGTTAAGAAGTATAAGAGTTAAGAATAATAAGGATTTTGAGACTTTGAGTATATTTATATAATTATATGATATTCATAACAACATTATTTTAACAAAGAAGGAAAAAAAGTATTTTCTGATTTAACTTCATGGAATAATAAATATACATTTATTTTTAGCGAGAAGAATCATTTAAAATCTCAACTTATAAACATCGATTTAATTTTAAAATTAAAACAATTAACAAGGTGATTTAGGTTACTAGGTACTCACCGTGACGTCGTCGACAACAATTACAAGGACCTCTGTCTTCCGAAGTTATACTTCGCATCCATAGGCGTGCGCACAGGGCGTGCCTGGGCACTACCCGAACAAGTTTAAAATTTTGCGAATGCGAATCGCATCTTTTTTTTATGTTTTACACATTACTGCATAGGTAGTTCGGACCATAACGGCTAACACTGACGTACATCAAACATATTTTATACACACGTAGAATAATTGAGAAATAATATAATTATATAAATATGTTATATGACAGCATTATGGCAAATAAAGTCTACGATGAAGTGAAATGTATAATAATCATTAATCACCGGATTATAAAGACGCGTAAAATGATTGGTGTACGGATGGATGCATATCCGCAAACGCCTTGAGAAATCAAACATATTACATAGGTCACTGTGGTAATAATCGGTATCACAGTGACGGACGCTACTGCAGTACTGCTCGAGTATAAATCTAAAATCATACGGCTTCGATGTCGATGATCGTGACAGCGACATAACATCATGTCGAAGACTTTACGAGGATATTGACCTTGTTATAAAAAGTGTCTGTAATGCCGGTACAGCAGGCGCGCGACATCAGTGACGACCGGATGCACACACGACACACGTGACAGACGGAGCGAAAAGTATACCATTTATCAGTACGAGTGCAGTGTGCAGCGACCGACGAATCGGAATCTCAGCATCCGAATTCTGAATAACGTCACTGTTTTTCCATTGATTTATTGTACCAGCGCGACAGACGATAGAATTAACTTTTGGTTACGACGGTTACCAATGACTGTGATAACGCATACTATGGCGGAGACTTAACGGGGTAACCATATTAAATACGATGTGCATGATTCGCTATTTCTGTTTGTAGAAAATACACAAACAAAAAATATTTTTTTGAACGATTAAAAATTTAAAAAAATAAATATATTTTCAAAAACATTAATTTTTTTTTGGAGTGACCGTCTTATGTCTCGTCTTACGTTGAATGGATCAACCAATACAGTTAATAATAATAGTAATTATTCAATGAAAATGAATTAAATAAAAGATTGCGATTTTGTTTGATCGAATTTTTGTAAGCAGATATGCATAAATTCATTGATCGACATAATTTAAATAATAATGTTTTACTAAATATTAATTAACTGTCGAACATTTTCTCATTAGCCTGAAGCCCTGAGATATTTTAACTTAAAATCCTTTTCTAAATACAGTTTTGCTTGATCTCACAGTAATATGTGACTGCAAATAAATATGAGAAATTGAACACCTAATGTCCTACCTGTAAATATCCCGTCTATGAAAATTCAAAATATAAAATACAATTGTTTAATATTGCAATAACTTAGTATAATATTAATTTATAATACAAAAATAAAAACAAACAATATTTAGTTTATCATATAACAGATAGTTGTAAAATAGGTATCAGCAATTGTGCAGCATCTTGAATGTATGAACTGCTATTGGATGACTAAAAAAAAAAACATGTAAATAATATTATATATTTAGCTTTAAAATAAAGTAAGTATAAAGTAAATAAATTACCTCAAGATATATATCACTAATATTATTAGAAGTACCATCAGCATCATATTTTGTCAGCAAACTTGCATATTTATTGGCAATAAATCGAATTTGACAACATAATGATTCATTTAAGCTAAAAAAATTAATTATTACAATTTGAAAGTAATATATTGACATGAAAAAAGTTCATACAGAGAAAGATTTTCGGCTTTAACAGTGACTAGCTGATTTTGTGAATCAATCATTATCATTTCCCCTAATTTATAGAATAATTCCATTGCAGCTGCAGTTAATTCGGCTAATGCAGAAATAGCTTCATCGTGAATACTATCTTCACTATCAAACTCTTTGTTTAATTTATCATCAATTAAATCACTAACCTTAACATACAATATTAAATATTTTATTAATTAATGTATTATTTATCGAATTTTATGAACTTACTCTCAGAATCTTCTCAGTTTTTACATCAGTACTTATTTGACTAACACAAGTGATTAAAGAATTTTTAAATTCTTCTATGGTCATTACTTTTTCATCATCATCAAAATCAAAATAACATAAATCTTTTATTTTATCCAATTTATCTTGAATATCGGTTAATTGAGTTCCTGAGTAAGATAACAAAACATTTTGAAGTTTCATTTGACATTGTTTCGATAACAATTCAAGGCTTTCTAAATGAATTAATCCTGGAAAAAATATAAGTTATTTAATCAGCCATTGATATTCATAACAATATTTTGTTTAGTATTGATACATTGAATAATGATAATAAATACATAATTTATTACCCTGGAAACTATCTAACAAATATGCATATCCTTTTTTTATTTCAACTTGATTATTTTGTTTAAATTCAACTTCAGATTTTTCTTTAGCTTCTTGTAATACCTGAAAATTATCAATTTAACAATTAAAAACACTACGTAGATTATAAAAACAATTAATTAACTACTACCAGTGAAAAATCAACAAGAAAATGAGGGTTATATCCCTCTTTCTGTTTAAATATTTAGTTTTTAAATATGTTTTATTATGTCTATAAAATAAAATAAATTATTATTAATTTAAATATTTTACTCTGTCTTATAGAAGAGTAACCTCAATCAGCAACTGATTTTTGTCTGATGTGGTCAGACCACACTTCTTAATTAAATTGGTTCTCGTTAGTTTCTATTGTCAACAATTGACTACAGCTAAAAAATTGCTTTACTATGTTATTTTTAACAAAATGTAATAATTAGACAGTTATTGGAACAATAAATTGATTTTCTTTAGAATGTAGTACTAGATACATGTTTGCCACACACATGGCCGAATTCTATCTGAGATTAGTCTTAAATGAGTCAGAGTACAAATTATAAATAACCAAAACTAATTTAGTTTAAAATACCTTTAATAACAGAAAATAAAATATAATATAATATATTATGTGATGGCTTTGTGGTACAACAAGTATATTTAAAATGATCTAAAATCAAATAATTCACTTACATTTACATTTAATCTATTGGGTTCTAGACTCCACAAATAAATATTCCTTATTATAAACTAATATCTTAAAATTAAATACATATTAATGAATTCAAATAGGTTAGGTACCTGTGACAAATTGATTTTTTCAGTATTTTGAAAAAACATAGCTCTTTTTTTTCGCAAACCCGGATCACCATCTTGTAACACTTCTATTGTTTTCTTGCCCACTGTTTCTAATGTATCAAGACCTCCACTGATAATTTTACTGCCCGTAGTTTCAACAATTTTTGTGATTTGACTAACATTGCTCAGAAAATAATTGGTATCTAATATTGATTCTGATGGTTCTTCAGTTATTTTATCTAAAGCATAAAATAATACAATAAGAAAATAAGAATATAAATAAAAATTATTACCATTCACTTTTGTATCCTTGAAATCTTCTATTTCTTTATCTTTATCTACTGATGCTAACTGTTCAGGCGCTGGTGCTCCAATAACATTTGTTAAACCTTGAGAAACTTGGTTTGTTAACATACTTGCTGTTGATAAAAGTGAGTTAACACTCCAACCACTAGACCAACCACCCCAACTCTGAAAATAAATCGTGTTTACAAAAATTGTCTAATAAATTATTGAACAGCCTATTATTTTTTACAAAAAAATGAATTATACTTGGATAAATTATTTGTTAAAATGTGAATATGTATGTATTTGTAATTTAATAATAATAAATTAATATTGTTTCATATACACTTACTTGCGTACTAGTTTGTTTTATTTCATTTTGAACAACTTCGGAAATATGGGGTCCAGACTTAGTACTGTTGTCATTGTTTACATCTAATTTATCCAATTTAGACTGTACCATTGAAGCTGAGTTAGATGCATTATTTAACCCAGAGTGTTTTGTGTCCACATCGTCAGGTACATTAGGTAAAGAAGATAACTTAGTTTCAGCTGACTTATTTTCTACAGGCACAAGCTTATCTGGTAAATCAAAATCACTTTCAATTTCCCATCCATCTTCATCTTTACTGCCTTCATCAGCACTTTCAAACTCTACTTCGGAATCTGACATGACCTTGCTAAATTAAAAATATGATATATATAAACAAAAAACGCAAGTACCTATTTGCCACAATTTAAATTTTTTAAATTTTTTTTCATAATTTATTTTTGTGCTTGACTATGTTTGTTAAGCAAATTTATTTTAACAGAATATATATCTTGACATTAAGAACGTAGATAGTCATTAATTTAATAATTTAAAATAAACCATAAAATCACAGAACAATAAACTACAATATAATAAATATATACTATATACCTATATAAATGATACACAGCAGACAGCACTACAGTAGTGACAGGCGACAGCACGACAATAGATATATTATTATTTTTTTTTATATATTACCTATTTACATAATTATTGAATAATACATTTTTAGAGAAATAATACAATATTTCATTATTTTTGGTGATGTTAAATATGATAACAAAATTTGATAATGTAGGTTGGGTAACTTAAAACACGGTTTAAGACAAGTATTTTAGATATGAAAATTATAAATTGATACTACAGTATATTAATATTATTAATTCAGTTAAAAATTATGGTTTTTAAATCATCACCAACACAGTAGTATAATATCAAAAATAAAAATAAATATAAGCTAATGGTTGTTGGTTACTTCCAGGTATCATTTAAGTCTTAAACTTCCGATCACAGTTAAGTCCATGACAAATTAAGCTAATAATTCTTTTAAATTGTATACCTATTATGAAGGTCATTAATTATTTATTTAGTTGTATTTCTTATTATCTTGTACATCATAATACACATTTAGTACCTACACAAAATATTTAAGTGACACTACATCAATGCACAAAATTAATTGCCATAATCATGAAAAAAACAATTGTCTTCTCATGGTTACGATTCATTTGGTAATTTGGTATAAATTTAATCGTGATTCGTGATGCATGGTCTTGTAGCATTCTGTAAAGTGTACACATTTAAGAAATTTAGCGTACAGTGTACATTATACAACCATTTTGAATAATCAACCCTCATAAATTAATATTTATATTAAAAAAAAAAAATTATATTAAAAATAATTAAAAGCAATAAATATTAAATTGAAAGAAACGTTGCTTACTTCAATAGTTCAATCTAGCGACCAAAATTTCACTTGTAACTTCTATCCGACATGCATTCAAAATATTTTGTTGACAAACTGTTATCAGTTTACGAGTTTCGATTGTCGCTTTGCCATAGATCAGTTGCAGTTTTATTGGTTCAGCCTTCAATCAATCATCATCAATCGTTATAAATCCGAAATCGTGTTCCAATATAAATAAAATTGTTGTACCTATAATATAATGTGATAAAATTGATCTTTCATTATTGTTTGATAAAAACAATTTCTTGTCGGTTTTTGTTTTTATCGTTTACTTTACCACTATCGTCATTCGATTATTCTTGAATTTTAATTCTTGAATTTAACCGATTTTTTTATATTTTGTCTCTTGGTTATTCGTATTTC
Source organism: Melanaphis sacchari (assembly GCF_002803265.2). NCBI lineage: Eukaryota > Metazoa > Arthropoda > Insecta > Hemiptera > Aphididae > Melanaphis > Melanaphis sacchari. The sequence continues at coordinate 435,885 of NW_020271649.1, read as the reverse complement.
ATACAGGATCACCGGTCAACCAAAAATATGTGAAATTGTGTTTTATTTAGACGGAGTGAGTTTATATCGTCAAAATGTGGGTGAATCCCAAGGAAGTGTTAATCGCCAACGCTCTTTGGTAAATTTAAATATATTGTAATTATGTAAATTCTAATACCATGTTATGTATTAGTGTTTTATTAAAACGAGTTATGATTATTTTGTCGTTTTTAGGCAAAATGAAAAATTAAGTGTATACTTTCTGTTACAACGTCGCGTTGGTCATGGACAGGGGAATAAATTATCTTCATTATTAGTTGGGACGTTTGATAGTCTGTTTGACACTAAACCTAGTCCATACAGAATCTTACATCAAACACCGAAATCAGAAGTATATTATGGTATTATTGTTGTTGACAGCTACTTCATTATAAGATTATTATTAATAATAAATTTTTAAAAATCTGCTATTGCAGTATATCTGTTAATGATCACTACTTAAAGTATCAAAGTTAGTTAAGCTTTTTGTTTATCAGGAAATTATTCTATAACTGAATTATTTTAGACTTAATGTTTAACTGGTGTTTTCATCTTATTCAAAGCAAATCATAAGTGTGAATAAACAAAATGCTATCCACTTGGTTGAATCAAATATATTTGATTTACATGGTGAAAACTGATGTGTCCCATACTATCCTTTAGACTACAATCAATCCAAAATTTTAATACAATTTTAGAATTTGAGTACATATTTTATTATTAATTAATAATAACAATATTAAATTGATTCTCATTTTAAAAATTGGACAATAACAATTTTTTCAATTTCAAATATCTCTATATTGTGTATTTTTTTAGTATTGAATTGGTTATAACTAGGGTCTATAGTTTTAGATTCAAAAACAGTTGAAATATATTGCTAATATTCTCTAAAAATTTGCTCAATAGTAATATGTTTCATTATTTATTTATCTATGTTTAACTAAAAGGAAAACACTTTGAATTTTATACTTATAACCTTTTCAAGAAAAAGTTACATATAATTATAAGAAAATGACTGATGGTAAATATAAAAATAGAATAATTAATTTCAATATAAAAAAATAAAAAGTTGTTATTCTAAAAAATTATAAACAATTCTATGTTAAAAGAATTATCTATATGTTTTGCTCATACTAAATTGTTAAGTAGAGTAATGATATCTTCTCTCTTTTTCCTTGTCTTTCACACCCAACTATATTGAGTCAAGTCAGTCATACTTATCTTAAAATTATATAGGCTATTGTCCCTCCTTTTCTATACCTACACTCAGTAATTATATATAATTACTTAAAACTCTGGATCTTACTTATGATGATAGTATAAATTGTAATACTTAATATTTTTTTATAAATATTACAATAATTTTATTATTTTATATCTTTAGAAATAGCTTGTGCATTGACTGAATCAGATATTTTAAAAGATTGGGAGTGGTTGGAAAGTAATTTAGATCTCAAAATATTTGAAAATGAAGATGATGTTACTGATTTTGTTTGCTGCAAAATTAAAAGTTTAGTAGCAACTAATGCATCAGAGACACCTGACGAAGAAAATTCTGAATCATTTAAAGATGCATCTATAAAATTTCATCGTTTGTTCAATGTGTCACGTGATACTACTTTAGTTTGCTACTATTCTTGCAGGTAAGCTAAAATTTATTTTTATTTATCATCAATGATTTTATAATTTTTAATTTGTATTTTTAGCTATTTAAAAAAAAAAATCCCTCGCCGAGGTTGGCTTTATTTGTCTGTAGAATATTTATGTTTTTATTCATATATGTTGGGAATGGAAGATAAAATAGTTGTCAGATGGACCGATGTAATCAATTTGGATAAAAATACTGGTGTGTTATCAGATACAATTACAGTGACAACAAGAGACAAAAGAGAAGTAAGTAAAACATGATACTTTTGTCATAATCTAAATTTGACAGTTAAATCTTTTGATCATACATAGAATTAGGATGTTGATGACTTTTGTATTTTTTCCCCTTTAATTTTATATAATTCTATCTTAGCTAACATTATTTTTCAACTTTTCTAAGTCATTAATTCATTTATAAGTTATTTTTTGTAGTTTTTATACAATTCGGAGCATTTTTCTCAAATTTTAGATTAAAAAAAAAAAAAATTTATAATATTCAAAAAATTAATTTTAATATTATTATTGTGGGTATTTGTTGTGAATAAATTTATAGAGTGCCGATAAGATTTTCTGTTTGAGTGTTAAACATTGAAAATATTAGACACATTTTAATTGTACAGTGCAACAGTACAATATAAATATTAATGAGAATTTTATTAATATAATATTTTCTATTTATAACTTACTTTTTAATTTATTTTTAATAATTTTATATAATGCTTAAAAATATGTAAATGTATATTATATTGCTTATTAATATTATAATTTATATTTTTAATTACTCTGACATCCATTATCACATCCATATCTCTAATAAAAATTATTATTTATAAATAAATATTTTTCATTTTTTTAATTAGATTTTTTAGATCATTTTTTGGAGTTTTTAGGACGTTTTTATGTGTGTTTTAGGTCACCAACATCTTAACTCTAGTCATAATGTAACTAAAATGTACAGCATATTTATTTTTATTGTAATTAATGTTTTTATACATGAAATATAAACTTTTAAGAACATATTTACATTGATTCATTATTTAAATATTTCTTTCTTTTAAAGTTGAATTATTATTAAAAAAAAAATTTGTATAGAAGTATTTAGATTTAGATACTTGAATTTTTCTTTTTGATAAAAATGTTGTGATGTACAAGGTAATGATTAGCAACACACTAATAGCTTCAGGTATTCATACTACCTGCTAACAGTCTGGTCAGAATTGCATCCTCTTAATTTGTTTTTGATTCTATAGTGCACTATTATTAGTGACTATACTTAGATAACCTTTTGATAAGTAACTTATGACTTTTTTTGATTTACTTTGAACTATGAACTACAATAGTTAGTGTTTAAAACTAACAATACTTAATTACTAGCTAAGTAATAATTTACTCTTATGTATAGGCCCAATAATTATGAAGGGGTTACTAGATGTCCAAAATCACTAAAATATTTAAATAATCATTGACAATTACATTATATAATTTGACAAAAACATTGTGGCCTTAATTATATTTTTAGCTAATATTGTTCTCATATATTTTACATACCTGCTGATGTATGCTATTTTTTATTGACAAATTAATTTAATTAAGTTTTAATCTTGCATTTATTTAACAATAGCCATTTTTTTTTTTTTTTTTAGTATAGATTTTTTATGTTCCTACATTCATCGGACACATTTGAATTAATGAAGCAATTAGTTAATCTAGCAATGAAAGGGTAATAAAAAATGTACTCGATTAATCATTAAAATGATATGAGTATTAATATATGTATATATGAATAACTAAATATCTGTAAATATTTTCTCGTCGTTTTAATTTAAATTTAAATTTATGTTGAACGCAACAACTCTTTTATTTAGATGAATTGCTAATACAGTCAAATTCGCTTATAATGATCTTCAAAGAACCTAGAGAAACTGACCGTTATAATTGAACTTCGTTATATCCGGATTTTAAAAAGTAATTACACATAACTACATAAGATATAAAACCGACCAAATACATTGCTTGGGATTGTTTTACCTGGAACATGTTATATATGGCATCTTAATAAGCGAATTCGACTGTATTGATATGTAACAACCAAATTAATACTTGTTTTATTTATTAAAATTCTAAACATTTTATAAATTTTCCAATTTAAAATTATATTTATTTATGTTTAGAATTATTAATGATGTGTGGTTCAATAAAGATCATAATCTTCTTCTGAAAGTCAAGTAAATTAATTGAATATTTGTAATCACATATCGTTTTATTTATTTATTTATTTATTTATTTATTTACTATAGTAAGTATGTTCCCAAAAGACAGTCTTTTGTGAAGCGTGACTTGGATGCAAGAGCTATGTCTGAAACATACCGACTTCTATTCAGATTACCCTTAAATGAAAAACTAGATGGAGTTACTAATGCTACATTGAATATATATAATAAAAAACATGTGTTTGGACAAGTATACTTGTCTCAAAACTTTATGTGTTTTAATAGTAAAGTAAGTGAACATTTTTTATTTAAAATATATCTAAAATAATTAAATTATAGTATAAGATATTTTAACAGACAAAGGATCCATTGAATGTCGTTATTCCATTATGTGATGTATCACAAGTTGAAAAATTAGAACCTATACCTAATGATCCATCATTCGATAATGCCATTATAATAACTTTAAAACAAACAAGTTCTAATGATAAACCTTCATTTTTCATATTTTCACAAATTATGGAAAGAGAATTTTTCTTAAAAAATATATCTGACTTTTTAGGTAGTTTAGAAATGTGAGTATTACATTATATTATTTATTATTATTTTTCTTATATTAATGTTCAGATAGGTAGAAATTAGTAATTTAACATATAAACCTTGATATTATGATTTCATATATTGTGTTTAATACTAAATATTTATTTGTAGAAAATCAGCTTCTAAATTACAAGTGACTGATTCAATATCAAATAACAAAATAAACCAACCATTGAGATTTATTTTTCGATCGAAAGAGCAGGATAATCCTATTATTAAAATCAAACAACGAACTAAGGAAGTTAAATGGGAAATGTACTTTAAAGAGCACGGAAATAGTATTTCAATGTATAAAACAAAAGAATTAGTAAAATTGGTTTTAGAGGGCATACCAGAATCATTGAGATCAAATCTTTGGCTAAAATTTTCTGGTATGCAATATTATTACTATTTAATACTTTTAAATTTGAACCATTTAAGAAATTGAAACTTATTATTATTGTACCCATCATAAAATAAATAAATAAAGTATACAAATATTCTATTAATTGAATGTTTGAAAATGCGATGGCATCAGTTGTCAGTATGTGATGACAGAAATTATGTATGCTAATTTATTTTTTATTATGATCATTATCATTTCGTTGAGTCATGTCTTAGTTTAAGTTTTCTTTATTTTTGGTTATTTTTTATTGAGTTATTATTTTATTTTACATTCTTATATCCTCAAAAAATTTATAAAAAATGATTTCACATACAGACAAAGCCAATTATTCATCTACTTAATTATAAATTTATAAATTATAATTACAAAATTGAATAATTGTTATTATGTGTTGGTAAATTAAAGTAAAAATTTTGCTGTTTAAAAATATTATCTATTTTTTAATTATAGGTGCTTACCATGATATGGTAGCTAATCCAGGACTATATAATGAATTAGTAAATATCGCTTCTACTACTAAATCTATATCTCATGATGAAATTGAAAGAGATTTACATAGGTCATTACCTGAACATCCAGCTTTCCAATCTGAAATTGGTATTAATGCACTACGTAGGGTTCTTACAGCATACGCAACAAAAAATCCTCAAATTGGTAAAAAAAATATATATATTGTATATATCAATAAAACCATTTAACTTAATTTATTAACATACAAGTCTTTTGTTTAGGTTACTGCCAGGCTATGAACATAATTGCATCTGTGTTGTTAATTTATTGTACAGAAGAAGAAGCGTTTTGGCAGTTGGCCTGCATTTGTGAAAATATGTTACCAGATTATTATAATAACAAAGTAGTAGGAGCTTTAGTTGACCAAGGAGTAATGGATAATCTTATAGCCAATAATTTACCATTTATTTATGATATTTTGTCTAGACTTGGTTTAATTCAAATGATATCATTATCTTGGTTTCTTACAATATTTCTTAGGTAAAATATTTTTAAGAAAGTTAAATTAATTTAATAATATTATGTAAGCTTAATTTTTATGTTAATAGTGTGATGCCATATCAAAGCGCAATTTATATTGTTGATTGGTTTTTCTTTGATGGAGCTAAAGTCATATTTCAAGTAAATTTTATGAACTATAGAATTATTATTTATACATTTTAGACATATAATAATAATACAATATTTTTTTAGGTAGCTTTATCTATTTTAGAAATGAATCTAAAACGATTAGCTAATTGTCGTGATGATGGTGAAGCAATGCAAACTTTGTGCAACTATTTATCAGGAATCTATAATGAAGAATACGAGCAAAGTGAATTACATAAAGATGGTGATAAAATAGATAGGGTAAAAATTATACAAACATTATTGTTATAACTTATAATATTTCTTTTAAAATTTAAAACTCATTAATACTTTAATATAGTTATTTATATGTGTAAACAGTATAAATTTAAACAAATTAATTATGTATAAGATGTTTAATTATACTATATTATTATTTATTGAACCAAAGTGAACTAATTATTGATTTTGCTAAGAAATGTTTTTTGATTATATATTTAATATGTGTACAGTATTCTTAATGGATATAAATACACATTGCAAAAAAAAATATATGTATATTTATTCTTACAGAGTGTGTCAGTTCAAGAATTAATAAACAATGGTTACAAAAAATTTAGATCTGTTAATAGTAACACTATTGAAAATCTCCGTGTTATGAATAGACTTAAAGTGGTTCAATCATTAGAAGACGGAAATGAAAAAAACATAGTCAGGTCATTAGTCCCAGATAGTTATTTTTCATCCGATGAATTGATGGTAATCATAAAAAATATTTTTCATTTTTGTATACTTAATTAATTTTAGAATGATAGTTATTATTGTTTAAATTTATTAACTAACATATTTGAAAAATGGAATATTTCAATTTTTATTCTTTTTACTAAGGATTTGCTAAAATTTGTTAGAGAAGAAGTGGTTTCTGTACATAAAAGGACCCACGTTCAACCACTAAAGGCAGAAACACCTATGGAACCTTACGAACATTATAGAATTGACTTTTATCTATTTGAAACTATGTTTACAGCAATTTCCCCCTTAGCTAAAAATAATAGTGCTAACAATTTGGCAGTTCGACTTTTTAAGGTATTTAAAATATTTATTTAAAAAAAAATGTCTAGTTTATTATAATATATTTATGATTTATTTTTTCATTAGTTGATGGACATGAATGATGATGGATTCTTAAACTTCCGTGAATTAACAGAAGCATTAGGCCTAACATCTACTGTTGATGTAACTATAAGGTTAAAAATTCTTTATTTACTACATTTATCACCACTTCTTTCAAATGATTTACTGTCTTCAACTGAACCAAGTAAGAGACACAAATAATTATTCAATTTTGTTAATATGTCTTACCATATTATTTTAATTAGATATTTCTGAAAGTGGAGCTGAATATGCCTCTGATGCTGCTGAATATTTTAACGCTAATATTTCAAGTGGTGTAATTTGTGGTAAGTCTATATCAATATATTATTTTTCATATACATGCATTATTTGTATTTAAAATATGTTTATTTATTTTAGAATCAAACTTAAATGAATTAAAAACACTAAGAAGTATTACTAATTGGAAACATTCTACAATTAGTTTACCCATTATGTCTGAAGATCGTTTTGTCGCATTATGTAAAACTATGTATAATCTCATCGAAAATTTACCTATAGACCAAGAAATGCATAACAACATATCCAAAATAAGTAATTTACATACATTTTTAAAATATGTTTATTACACAAGTCTTCATAACAATAAATAATTTAAGCATAACCTCAAAATAGATCATTAGATTTTATATTTTTATATTAACTTTCAAATTTCAATATTATTTATTTTTCCTTTTTTAATTTATTACATATCTTTTTTCTTATAAATACATCTTTATCAATTATTATTAATTATTATTTAATACTAATAACAATTAAAAAAAATGTTTTAGGTGCTATTTTATTAGAACTTGGTAATTTAAATAGAGAAGATTCAAATAAAGTGAGTATTTTAAAATATATTCTAAAATAAAATTATATTTTTTAATTATTATTATTATTAAAAAACAGTCCGAAAATCGAAATGACAGTGAATGGTTTATAAATGCAGAACAATTTGTTGCTACTGCATTGACAGTACAAAAACTGATCGAGTTTATTGGTGCAAGAGGTAATGTCTCACAAGCTCTACAGGAATTAAGAAATAATTAAATATTTAAATGTGATATTATAATATTATAGTTATTAATCAATCATACAATATACATAATTGTTGTTATTTATACTTTTGACAAAATCAATGCAATAGCAGAGTTTAATATCAAATAATAATATAATATTAAAATAATATTTTTACCAATTGTTAATACTTATAAGTTATTACTTATTACTTATTACTTATGAATTATTATAGTATATTTTATTTTTATATATTATATAAATCATATATCTTTGTATAATTATTGTTTATTATATTATGAGATTTATATACCTAATAAAATTGAAGTTAAATTTACAATTGCATTATTTATTTATTTGTATTAATTGTACAGGCTATAATAATTACTCGATATAGTATGTTGCTGTAAACATTGTTGCATCTTGCTTAGAGTGAAAATGAAATCAGTCGCCATTTAAAAAAATAAAAACTAGGTAAACTTTAGTTCTGTGATTACAATATGATATGAGTTCAACATTTATATCAAGACTAAAAAAAACACTTAACATCATAAATCATGACATATACTAAACAAGTAACATTAGAAATAACTATGGAAAAAAATTAAATTGTTAATGACTAAATCTAGAAAATACCTACTAAAGAAAAAAGTAGATAAAGATACATTATTATTAATTCAATTTATTTATTTCGTTGTAAATAGATAAATACAAATAGAATTTTATACAAATTTAAAAATATAAACAAAATAATAATAATAATGTTTAAAAATTAATGCATTTAAATAAAAAACTGAAAATTCACTCTGCATATTTATTATTTAATAGGTTTGGAATGTAGGGACATCGTCATCGAGTAGGTCACTGTAACGGATGTATTAAATTTGAATTCAATGATTACACACAAAAAACGGTTTTGAGTGAAGATAGCGATCTGTAAGCCTATACATTTGAAAGATTGTATTGTTTATTTATACTGCCATTGGTATATTATTTTTCTATCATAGTAATACACGGTAGGTTAAACTTATTTTTTTCAAAAATGAATCACATTTATTATAATTTAGTAATTATTATAATATTATACTATAACTATAATTAACGTTAAGTGAGTACCGACGTACCTTAGGCACATTACGCCAGTATAAATAAGTTCATGATGTAAATAACTTAAAATTAAACTATAAATACCTATTTGGAAAAAAAAATTGAAAACAAATTTTATTGTGTTTTATGTAAATAATATCGATTTTAGTCTCTATATTTACAATATTTGGTGCAAATTTATCAAAAATGTAAGTGTCATGTAATCCAACTAATAAATAATAATATACCTAATAGTAGATATACTAGCCAACTATCTATTATAGTATTATACAATATAATCCTATCTATTGTTTCCGTTTGCTTCAGTTAAATTATTTTTTATTGTTATTTGTCAAAATTGATTTAGTATTTTTTTAGTTTGTTATATGCCTTAACCCCTTTATTACTACTATATATATATATGCGTGTGTATTTATGTGTATATATGTATATAACAATATACATATACCTACCAAAAATAACTGTCAGATATAATATATACCTAGTACCTACTCAAATTAACATTTATATATCTAGAATAGTTATAATATAGCCTAAATTATAAAATATAGGTAATACAGTACAGAATATTATATCCAATCATAATGAATATTTAGAAATCTGTAGACTATACGTAACCAATGAAAACCCTATATTTAAACAAAAAATATCTAATTTTTGTGAATCGAAAAAAAAAATTCATTTGTGAAGACTCCCTATACCGATCTATTTATAGAATGAAAACGAAGTTACAAATCCTCCGTAAATCTCAAGCGATCTATTGATACGATTTTTTATTAAAAATAGTTCAGAAATTTTCGAGTCTAAAATTCTATATTGAAGACAAAAAAATTAATTAAAAAAGAAACATAATATACCTACATTACTGGTTAATGGCTTATATATGTTACCTATAATATGTTTTTTACCTATAGGCTATAGACCACTTTTGGTAAAATACGAATCATAGATATACATAAATTCTAAAAATAGACAGATTCAAATATACCTAACATAATGCGTTAGGAGTGTTAGGACATTAGGTTTAATGAATAAATAAATAATAAAATATATTTTCCTATAGTATATAATATACGTATACATACTGCGTCATCGTGGGATGTGTCAAGAAAACATTTCTACATATACAATTATAATAATATACTCGGTCATTATTATACAGGTGTGTACTGTTCGAACCTTGAAACATTCGTTTTGAAATGTAAATCATATTTTACACGTAAGTCGTCATTGCGTGTCGTGAAACGTAACACAATAGTGTTTACAGTTATTTAGATAAGTATGTTTTAGTTCCGTTTAAAAAAAAAAAAAAAAACAGGACTGGACGATTATAATGGCATTTTATGACGCATTGGTATTGTGATGTAGCCGACGTAAGTACCTACCTAAGTACTTATATCTATTATTTACTCATTTATTATAACTACAAATGTATAATATACTTATAAGTTATAAGTTTCGCCGCATTGATGCATTACACATACAGAGGCCGCAATACTGTCAATAATTATAGAAATCAATGGTTATACGTTAACATTGGTATAAACACTATAAACACCTGTAACCCGGTAACCGGTTGTAATTATGTTACCTGTAGATACGTGTTTTTGATATTTTTGCTCTACTGTTGTACCTAATTAAAAAAAAATTAATTAATTTATTAATGATTTATGATATAACTGATTTAATTGGTGATTCAGTTCAGGATATATATCTATGATCATCAATGTTATTGAATTTGACATTTGTAAATAGGCTTATTTTTATGGGTCACTAGCTGCACTAACTAGTAACTCAAATACCTGTAATCAGTGGTGTATCCAGGATTTTTTTTTGGGGGGGGGGACACTGTCTAAAATTTTACCATATATACTACCTACTACCAAAAATAAAAAAAAAAAAATAAACCAAATATTTAATGTTTATAGTGCAAATAATTTGTTTATATTTTCAGTCAGCCATTAAGTTAATATATATAAATATATATATATATATATATACATTATACATAATAATAAATAGTAATAGTAATTTAATAATAAAAACGGGTTAATCCCAACAAAATTATAAGTGTATGTAATGCTGGTATAAGAGTATTATTGTAGTATGCGTTCATGCATACAAATAAATTTAAATCTTTAAAACAAAATCTAGTAAATAAGACCAACGAGGGGGGGGCCATGGCCCCCATGCCCCCCTGGATATGCCACTGCCTGTAACGAAAGCAGATCAGCCGTATTTTGTTACATTTCAGCTTCTATGTCTATACAAATTATAGATACTATCAGTGTCAAAACTATAGGTATGTAGGTGTTTATATGTCGCATCCATCACTCAGTGAAACCGTTAATTTCACAAAGTAGGTACCTAATTAGTAATTAACATTTTCATATTCGACTTAATGAATGTGTCAATTGGAAAATATATACAATATCTTACTATACAAACTTCGTATGGTAGGTAAATGGAAAATGTTTTAGTACCCTGATTGTCAAAATTGAACTGAGTATACCCTCAAAAAATTTAATGGGAACATCACTGTCTACATTATAAGTAGGTAACGCTGTCTGATCGGAAAGGTCTCCGATTGTAATAAGCGCAACGTTCTGTGGTACACGCGTACAAGCTTGCTGAATCGAATTGGTGTACTTCTTTGTGCACATAATATCGACCATCGATCTATCGATGTCCGATGACAAAATAAAATTGTGATCTCGTTGTGCACGTAACAAAATCAGCGGTTGTGTCACTCTAAAATCACGCGGATATACCGGGTTACCGGTTTAATCTTTGTGATTATTACTAATCAAATAAAAGAGCAGTGTGCACCAATTGAATTATATGTAGGATTAATAGCACACCCTAACCGGCAACGGCAACAGCACGGAGCGATGCCGCACGCGAGAACCAATCACAGAGACAACATTGGGTGGTGCCTCGCTCAGTAACCGGTGGTGGTTGACACAAGACGGTACCTGCGCGACGGATGATTAACACAACACGGACGTGGATCGCTAATTCAACGGGCGTATATCGATTTCGCTGAATTTATATCGATTCTTAACTTAATTGTTTATAATATTTGCATATTGATTTCGCCGGCTACTGTTTATCCCTCCCTTGTAAAAAATGTATTAGGAATACATGATTTGGAAAATTTCGGAAAGTTATTACATCCAGCCAACGTTTGACCACATTGTTCGCATTAATATATATATATAATATTAATTTATTTTTTTCATAAAAATTAAATTTTTTTTAATACTTTAAATAGAAATTGAATAGTATTTATTGTTGATTGATTTTGTCATAACAATAAAAATATTTCTGTAATTAAATACTATAAATTTTTTATTTATTTATTCATATAGGAGGCGCAATTTATTTTTTTATTTTTAGGGTGACGTAAACTAAAAAAATTTGGGAATCGCTGCAATGTATTTTAAATACATATACAATAGAGGGGGGATAAACAGTGTCCGGCGGAATCGATATAAACCTTTTTCCTAAACCGGTAGTTTCGACGGAATCAATAATTATCATTGGTACGCAATTAGTGTGCACCGCAATAATTCCCCAATTCAACAATCGACAATTCAGACAATCGCGTCTTCACGAATAACAACGACTTGAATAAGTTGAATACAATCTTATTGGAACTAACAAACAATGTCAACAATTATATGGTCTACCGGCTAAGAATAGGAACCGTTCGAATAATAACTATGTTTACTGCATCCTTCCATATATAGGTATTATCAATTAACATAATATAACATATTAAGTTTGAGCTGTACGGCGATTATCACATTTGTTTATCGAACACCTAATTATTTGAACTTTATAATTTACTTTAAATTTTTATCATAAAACACGTTAAATTATTAAATCTAATAATATAGTGTTTGAAATTGTTTATTTTATTTTTAAAAATTTTAAATATATGTATCTTTTAAGTTATAATAAATTCAAATGACTTTGGTCTAATTTTTCGCGCTTGAGAAATTGACGCTTAACAGTGCACCGGTCGCAGCTGTCAATAGAGTAATTAACTAACATTTTTGTCTTTTCAACCGTCGAATTGGCTGTTCGTTTGATTCTTATTTTAACAGCCGATGCGACCGACCACTATCAACCGCCAATACTGAACATGTTATTTTAAATTGTAATCATAAAATTATATATGTGCTTTTTTTTCCATCTTATTTCTTGTTCTTATTTCTCTTTTATTGTATTGCAGTGCTCTGACCTCCCTCGGTGTTACTATTTTTGTTTGGTATTTCCTCACTGATATTGTGATATATTGTTATAATTTCCATAAGTATGGTTTCTTTTTCCTATTATCATTGTCCCTTTAACTGTTTAACCGGGATTGGTAAATTGGGTCCCAAATGACTTTATCTCAGTAAATTGGGTCCCGGAAAAAAAAAGGTATTAGGTAAGTTGAGTCCTGGAAAAAATATATAAATTAAAATGTATGTGGTTTTTATAATATTATGTTCTCAATAAATAATATATGGTATAAATGATTAAAAAATTGTGTACCGGGAAAAAAATGTCAATACGCTAAATAATATAGTACGTCAAATTTTACAATATGTGGTATAAATAGTATTAAAAATGTTAATAAGCTAAATAAAGAAAAATGCCTGTCTATACACACATTAACATCATGCGTAGAATTAATTGGTGTCCAGGCGGTGTACCACACTGTATGCAATATGACGTATTATTGTAACAATTATTCAAAAATAAATTATATAAATATGAAATATTAAAGTTTTAAGTTTTTAATATTTTAGACCTAATTGCGCCAATGATTTATAGCCGGGACCCAACTTACCTACTACCATTTTATACCCGGGACTCAACTTACCGCTTTCAAAACGAACCCAAATTATATATAATTTACTATTTGAGGTTGTGTATTTGTTTCACCGTATTCTTTATTTGCACTGTGTCAGATATCTATGTTTGTCTCCTACTCTTCTATTCTCCTACTTCAAGTGTGTATAGGTATAGGCTTTGACTCCTCTTCTTGTAATACTACGTTGTCTTTGTTTTCCATGTCTAATTCTATAACTATTCTAGGTCGGATTAGCGCGGACTAGGCCTTCGGCTAGTTTGAACCCCCAGACTTCATGTTCATATTTTAAAATTAACTAAAAATGCTATAATCAAGTTCACGGTCATAATGTAAAGGATTCATTAGTTATTTTTTTGTCAAACACTTTTATAAACAAACAAATTTTAGTGATTGGTCAAATAATATAAAATTAAATAATAAACGTATGATACAAAAAAATATAGCTTAAATAGGGTTTAATATTTTATAATAATAGATTATACACGAGAATTTTCTGTTTTAGACTAACTTGTTATCTGTGTTAGATATGTTTTAGATAATGAAGTCCATAAAAAACTTTTTAAGTTGATAATAGTCTATGACTCCAGCATAAAAGGTTAATAAAGATTTAATTTCAAGCAAATTTCATTAATTATAACTTTAGATATTTCTAAAATTCTATAGGTTGCTATATAATAATTCGATGGAGCAGTCAATATGAAAGGGCCATAAAATGGTTTACAAGAACATTTAAATAACAAGAATGATCAGGGCATGTATGTAATTTGATTATGGTCGATTCATCTGCAGAGAGTTGTGTGAATGCAGAATTTTTAATTGGCCTAATACAACTATTATTACTTATATTTTTATTAGATTTCTAATTAGACGAATGTTGAAAGGTATTTTGAAATTTATAAAAAAAGTGTATTGATAATTGATATTATTGGAAAGAGTTCTAATGAACTTTCAAAATTGTTGTTTTAAAGTTCTTTAGAACTGTCCAATAGTATTAATTACAAAATATTAACAGTTATTACTCGTACATGTATAATTATTATTTATTACATGTTACATTTTATTTATAATTAATTTTATAGTACCTATAGGTATACGATTATACAATATTGTATTATTTGGTAAGTATATATGAGTATAGAGTATTGAACTTTTATTTAAAATTGTTGTCATTATAATATGTGTGTTATTTTCCATTTTATTTAATTGCTATCTTATTTAAATTAAAAAAATGGAGAAGTAGAAGAGGAGCTAATAATATTTAGTTGGTTTATTTATAATAGGTTCTATATTTGATCAGGTCGTAGATTGGGTCTTTTGACGCCAGTCTGACCCTGGTGTTAATTTCTTTTTTTTACTATTTTAGTTTTTAAATCACAAACAAAATCTAGTTGGTACTTATTTGAGAGGTTAAAAGTAAAACATGTATTTGCCCCAACCTGTATTTAGTCATAGTCAACTTTATGTAGCCATGTTCAGAGTTGGATCTTTTAAAACTAAAAATAAAAATAATACCAAAAACACAAAAGAGATACAATGAATTTAGTTTTTAAAGAAATTTTATTATACACAAATACATTAAAATTTTCATTTAACTGTAAATTTATTTATGTTGGATGAAATATTTGCAGTTTTTTTTCGTATGAATAAAATAATAATAATAAATTTAATTTCTATTATATATATATAATTATCCAAAAATCTTATTTTTTACTGTAACCTGGCAGCGATGGGTAATTCAGCTAGTAATAAGGGTATAATAAGTTGAAGTGCTTTCGATAATACTATATTCTAGCTATAAACATGTAAAAATCAAACTATTAAAATTTTGTTCAATAATATATAAAGAACGAATGCGCACTCGATAAAAAATGTAAACCCTGAACTAAATGTATTATCAGCTGTTAAGAAAATATATCTAAAAAACCACTACTTTATATTTATAAAAACCCATAATTTATAACAATTATTAATAATGCATGAATTAAACGCAATAAGGTACACTAAAAGCAATTTTATCGTTAAAATATTTAGAAAAACCACATGTGGTATAGACATTTTGAAATAATCAATATCAAATTATATGTAATAAAATACCATCCTGACCTTCAAATTTAATAATTTAAAAAAAAAGGTATTTTTCAATGGCTATTGAGTATTAGTATTCTCTTATGAATTAATAATGTTATACAAACTGTATTGTATTAAATATTGTAATCAGTTTTAGATTTTAAATTTCCATTATTTATTTTGGATAATTTAATCCAAAATTTATCTTTAAATATTTATATTATTTCAGAATTTTATCGATATTATAATCAATGTAAGATAGAAATATTATTTTTAGATAATTATATATACTTAGAACTCCTGGGCTCCCATACGAGTCACTCAGTGGGTCTCAATACTCAAATGTGTATGAAATACAATAAATAAATATAAATTCCTTTTAAATACACGATTTTCCTTTGCAGTACCGATCGAGTAGGTGATTATAATATTATGATATTTACAAAATGTTTGTACATACCAATTTGTAATATGTTAAAAATATTATGTATTATAATTTATAATATATACTATCACGTAACTATTTATACAAAATACATTTATAAATTTTAATATATACCTATATACTACTTTACTATAGTTATTACGATGTATACGACATCTGAAACGTGCAGTTGTTTATAGATATACATGTGTATATACAATTGAGTTCACTAACATTTAATATATTATATTATGTATGATTGTATGAATAACTGCGGCAACCGGCAAATTAATGAGTACCTCTACCTATATACTATATACAGTATACTATAAACTTAGCTATCCATCTTACATTATTTATTAGTAGTATCACCGTCATTAACACAAAAATTACAACACAAACGGGTAAGATGTATACTCATATATTATTTGCAGACTTTAAGTGCAAATAAAATATACTTGCGTAGGTATCGTTATATAGTGTTATTATTTAAGATTAAAATTATATACAAACGGAACAGGGACGTATGTAAGTGGGAGATATGAGGGTCTGATTCTCCCATAAGCCTTTTTTTTTTAATTTTAGAAAATAGTGTTCTAAGTGTAAGAACGTTATAAGAAAACTACAAAAAAAAAAAAAAAATTAACTAGGATAATTGTTGTAAATTTTTATTTCGTCATATCCAATATACGGCACACTAACAACCCAATGACTAATTAGTTATCATAGACTATGATTCATAGTATTCATTTCATATAATATATTTAAATCACATATGTAATATTACTAATATTAATACAAAAATAAAATTTGATCCTGTCGCCATTGACTCGCCAATTACAACACTGTGACGACGACGTCTGCATATCCACTGGCTAATATAATACATTTTTCTACATTAGAAAACTTTTTAAAAAATAAGAATATAAATATATAATGAACAGATAGGTCTTACGCATTTAAACTAAAATATTTTTAATTTTGTAGATATCTACTGGTTTCTCTTAAAGGAACATTTCTAATACCTAGTTGATAGTTCTGATTTTAAAAAAGTAATTGATGAATTAAATTTTAAAAAAATTGTAATTTAATTTTGTACTTTGATTTTTTTATAGTTTTTAAATAAAATGTATTGAAAATATATGTTTTATTATTTATTATTTTAATATGCATACCTATAAGTTTAAAATTTGTTTCTGATCCCCTTCTCTCCCATACAAAAATTACGTATACGCCACTGAAACGGAAAGACAAGTGAGATGAGAAGGAAACTCTCTTACAGTGATAAGTGTTGTACTAAGTTTATGACGTTTATGTAATACATATATTTATTTAATGTATAAATGTCAATACTACCTATCTATATAACACTAAATGCGGACTTTTAGGTATATATTATATATATATTATAATTTTATCCATAGATGTATACATAAATTCATGCACAAAGTTTTACCACATACTATCGTGGATTTTCTGTGACAGGTTCAAGGATATTTTATCGTTTTATTCATAATAAAATATTTACATATATCAGGTAGGTTATGCGTTGATATAAAATATTATGTATGAGCACATATTTAGGAACCTACCTATGTCCTACCTCCTATCTACACACTAGATACGTTTATACATTGATATTAAAACTATATAACATTTATTTTATAAATGACGTGTGTTTTTCATTGTGAGACTTAAAAAATAAATAATAGTAATTCATTACGATATACGTCAAATAACAATGTATACATAGTACTATCTCATCGCTGAGTCTGGTGATGGTGTATATATAAAAAATATATAATATAATTATTATAATATGACCACAACTGCAACTTGCGTCACTGCAATCCATTGAAGATGGAAGCAGCTATAGGACGCTCTCTATTCGCGCAGCTGACATTATTTATACTCACGGCAAAGTTATTTATATTTAAATATACATGGATTGAATATAATAATATACCTATACTTAACAGCGTCGGACTACTATTAATGTATAATTTTATAATTTGCAGATATTAAATATCCTCCGCAAAAATTACATAACATTATTCATTATTGTTTCAACCTCAAGTCATATAGTTTATATTTATCTCGAAAAATATATGACGTATTACTACCTATACCTACTAATAATTACTATATTTTATGTATATAGACATGTGTATATAACCAATTATTATCAATATATTATTATGGTAATATGGATACAAGTAGGTACATAATAATATATTGAGCTATGTATAGTTCACTATAATTATTTTAAAATTGAGAACTAAAATATTGTTAGTACAATTATAGTTTATTTTTGTGTTGTAAAAAAAAAAATTGCTTTTAAATGTTTTTTTGATTATTTTCTCACAAACTCAGAGTTTGAGTTAAAATACATCTATGCTTCTAGTATTTTAAACGCACGTATGCACTAATCATAAGAAAAATGGTCAAAAATATTTTATTTACTTAAATAGGTACAAATAAATAATTTCAATACCTAAGCTGTTGTAAAATGAACATACTTGTATAGTATTTAAATTTTAATGTTGAAGTATAATTCGAATTCTTTAGCCTCTTATTTGTATTTAATTGTAAACAATTTTTTGACGTTTTGAATAGTTTTTGTAGTAAAATTCCAAATTAATTTATTCAATTTATCAATAAGAACATCTATTTTAAAGACCTAAGGAAACGAAAAAAATGAAAAAAAAAAAAATAGTAATTAACAACCCCCTTGGTCTTGCAGCATTGTTGTTGCGGCCAACTAAAAATATTAAATATTTATAGCCATGGTATTTAATAATATTAATTGATTACAATTTATTGTATACTTATCTATTCTATCTATATATTTACTATATTATTAAAATTTATCACATAAATTATAAAATCAGTGCTATTAAGTTATAAATATTATAATATAATATATAGGTACTTGTATTGGTTATATTAACTAACCAACGTCATTTCTAATATTATACATTTGTACCAAACCGTTGACCTTGGGATGAAGACATAAAGTAATGTAAAATGATTGTAAAAAAAAAAAAAATTGAAACATTGTCAACACAAACAATTTTAGCTTAATTAGTTTTTGTTAATAAGATCTGACGTAAGTAGCCAAAATGTATTAATATATCTATATTATTTGCTTATCTATACTTCTATATATATATTAATTTTAACTTATTATTATATCTATAAGTAATTAATAAAACTATACTAAATAATGCTATATATTATATATATATATATAAATATAATATACTGGTGATTCATTTAATGTTTAATGTATCACTATCATTATAAACTATTAATGTTTTTGAATATATTTTTGTTACATGATTTTAAATTGTTAAAAACGACATTTTTCTAAAAAAAAACATACATTTTTACCATTTCTTAGTTTTTAAAAATTATTTTTTAACAAAAACATATATTTTTTATTTTTTATTCTAAAATAGAATATTTAAAGTACTTCGATTCATAAAATCAAAATTTTGGACCAGTAGTGTACGAGTTACATAAATATTATAATATAATTAATTAGGTAACCGTGCGTGTTGTATACTTCACAATTTTACTATATCTTAAGTGCCTATATAGGGAGTCTTGAATACGTACATATGCGTGTACACAGTATAGGCGGCGAACGTCACTATGTAATTTCACAGAAAACAAAATATTTATAATAACTTTTTAACGTTTAAAATTAAAATTACGCGAATCGGCTGGGTAGAACTTCAGACAAAGCTGCCCAAAGAAATCACCATATATTTCAGTAATATAATATGAAGATGTGTCCCACATATTAGCCTATTACCTATATATGTAATAGTGTACTACCCTATGACATAAAATTAAAAAATGACAAATGAAAATATCTATATGTACTTATAAATCAATAAATTATAATTAACTCACATATATATTAATAATTGTTTGTTTATAGCGTATTCATATTCCTATATTAAATATTTTGACATTCTACCCGTCATATAAAATTGATGTTTTTTTTTTTAAATTTAATTATTGAAATTTGATTTGGAACATTGTTTTAATAAAACTGGACATTTTTTTAATTAAATAATTATTATCATTATTTTTTTTTATTATTATTATTATTTACCTAATATTTCCAATTTCAAAAACTGTAAATATTTATACTTAATTAATATGCTTGATCTTTGTAAATAATTTATTTTCATTTAAGATATGAAATATTCATATCTATAAATTGTTAAGAAATCACAATAATAACAGTTATAGCAAGTTATTTTTTTATGTTAATTAAAATTAGGCTAACAAATAACAAATTTTAAAATAAGTTTAAGTACAAAACTATACCCACCAAAAATACGTAACCATTTATCAAAGAAATAATTTACTAATTCAGACTTTAAAGAAAGAACAATAATTGACGGGGACAAATATACGCGTTAGCAGTGCGTGGTTGGATGCCTTCTTGTTTGTCTGCATAATATATTAAAATACTATTTATGGGAGTAATACCTAATATGAAAAATAATCAATAAATACATAATACATTTATAGTTCAACGTTCATACTATACATTGTATATAATATGTACAACGAACAATAAGTAACACACCAACACTGCAATTGACATTAATCATAACTCGTTAAACATTTTATGATATAGAATTATAAATTTTAACTAGGTAAACCCTAAAAAATAGATACTTGGATAGATTTTTTACCTACATAATATGTTATGTATAAATATATAAAATAAATATTGTTTTGATTATCGTCATCGATATTGCTAAACTATTAGTCATTTATCATTTATCAATAAGGGCTTAATAATTCGAAACGTTATATCAACCGGTTAGTGGCTATAAACTAAGTAAACTTCATAACTTCATAGGTATTTATAGATTCGTTATATATAACAATATAGTATACACGTTTTAATATATGTACCTGCCTTATTTATAGTATGTTTGATTGCATGTATTTTAATAGTATACAATAATTACTAAATATATTAAAAAAATTTGGGCACTCATTTTGTTAAATAGTATAGTATTGATTTTGATTATTTTTAAGTGTGTCTCGTAAGTCACTGTAATGAGCGTGTCAAATTTGAATTCAATGTTAAATCATTGTATATTAACTGAGGAAAGGTGGATTATTATCTATTCAGAGTATTCGAATAATTTCATAAGTTGTTTTACGTTTATACTATTAAATAAAAGTATTTTTTTAATTCGGTAATCTTAATTCTTAACTTTTAAGTATTCAACTAAAAATCATTGAATATAACTTAGAATTCTCCAATGCGGGCGATTGTAAATTTCACCAGAATAATACCGGATAGATAAAAAGATAGGTAATAAAATGTTTTAATGTTAACTATACCAGTTTTATTTTCTTACCTATAATGTGTACATGGAAACTCCACTACAAATAAGGCTTCCTTTCAATAATACGCACGTGTATTAGCTTTTTAATAAGTTTATATTTCTTACTAATATTTTAGTTTTAAGTTTCATATATTTTTTGACATATTAGGTACACATACTATTAATTAGTGTAGCTAGTGTGGGCGATTATTATTTTAAAAATAAAATTATAATTTTTTTTCTAGTAATAATTTATATGAATTTATACAAAATCTGCTGATTTTTCACTATTATCTGCTTTCTTTTTCCGACAGAGTTTTCACTAAAAAAAGGTACTTGTGGTCGAGTAATCGCAATTTAATCGTTTCGAGTATAAAATAAAATGTATTAAACTATTAAAATATATAAATTTATATATTTCATAAGAATAAAATGCGTATAATTATTGAAGCAATATCATATAATTATGCACTTGTTAATTTTTACGATCCTTTAAACATATATTACGTTTTTTAATATCGTGTATAAGTATAATATAATAGATAAATAAAAGATACACTCGAGCAAATAAAAAAAGCAATCTAATTTTTTCAACACTTAGTATACTTACACAAAACAAACTATAAAAATATGTGTAGAGGTATGTACCGTGGTGTGTGTAAATAATAATTAAAAAAAAGTTAGGTAGGTACTGACTATATTTATACTATGTAACATGTACTATATAAATACCTATAGCTATTTAAAACTGCAGAACAATAATTACTTGGGTTTTCTCCCTCTTTTTTATTCATTATCTAACGCACCTTTCGGCTTTTTAAGCATTAAACGGTATAATAATCATAATATACTATGTATATTAGGGTAACGATTATATAATATATATATATATAGGGTGATTCATCGACCATGCTCATCATTATTTTGCTTTAGAAATAATGAATTTATTCAAGTTCTGATTTTTGAAATTTTTAAATATAAAGTTTACAAGTTTAAAAATCATGTTTTACAACTCTTGATATTTATTTGTACTATTTAAAAAGTGTTCTCTGGTTATACAAACTCCTATTTTTCAAATAAAAATTATGTTTTAATTTTACTGTAAATAATTTTTTTGTACCTATTTAATTCAAAATTTCTAGTAGTTCCTTGACTATTAAAATATTTATATTGAGAATAATAATCCAATAAATGTTATATTGGACCAAGTAGGTATTAATAATACTTGGAGCTTTTTTTTTACAAATTATGAGGATTGATAGATTAATATTAACAATTAAAATTTTCAAATTATCACATTCTTCATATTATCTTTCCAACTCGTTATCATTGACTTATAATCCTAGTGCACTAAGTTGATTATTTAAATAAATACTCGTTTAAATTTCGATTTTGATACGTCATAACTCATAATGTTTATGAAAATCATCTATTAAATAATTTTCAGTATAGAAAAGGTGAGTTTTCAATAAAAAAAAATAGAAGTTTTTAACTTTGCGGAACACTTCCTAAAGTGTACGAAAAAATCACAAGAATTTAAAAATGAAGTCTTTAAGTGTATTTTGAAAAATATTCAATAATTGCATTATTGAAGAAAAAAAGAAATGAAAATGCTTGGTGAATCACCCTGTATTATATATTTTATATTCATATACATGTATTTAAATACTATGCATAGTTATATTGTGTATAAAAACAACTGCGAACTGTGAAATTTCCAACAACACGACAACTTAATGGCGTAAAGTATAAATATTATTTAGGGTATGACTCCTATGCCATGAAACAAGTGTTCGTGTTTACGAAATTATTATGATTATAACGATATTAACGCCTGTATGTTTATAAAATTGCGTAACAAACGGTGTGGACAGGTACCGTGTGTCTTATTGCGCGCAATATATATATATATATTATACCTCGTTAACTGTAGGAGTGAATTCAAGATTATTTTATACAAGATAGTACTAGGGTGCTATATGATTATTATTTTTTGTTAGGATATTGCCTGTAAAAAAAAAAAAAATATATATATATTTATAAAACCAACTAACCCCGTTCATCACGCTACCATACATTCGAATTTAAATACATATAGGTACATCGTATAATAATAATATATAAGAACCGCCACAGTGTAACGACAATGCACAACAAGTTTACATAGTATCAGGGGCGTCATTTCAGGTTATTTTTTAGGTGTGCGAGGTTTCAAGCTCGTCATTTTGAAATTTCACCAGGCCATATAAAAAAAGATATATATTATACTCGTATATGTACGAATTATCTTGCTCTCAATTATTTCAATACATCTCATAGACCGAATCATTGCATCAATATAAATAGGCAGTGAAAATCAATTTAAAAACTAAAATACTCGTAAAATAAATGATTAAAAATCGTAGTAGTTTACTGTAGGCACATACCAATATTGATAAATGTCAATATAAAAATTAAAACGCAATTTAAGAAGATTAAATTTCGAGCTTTATCTCAGTATAGGGCGCAAGCCAATTAGTACATTATTTTAAAAGTAAAGGGTACGACCACACGCCCTGATCCACCCCCCCCACAAAAAAAAAAAAAATGACGTTCCTGCATAGTATACGTCAGCTTGCTCTTTATCGAGTATTGTGGGTACATAATGTGATGGGTACTAAACGACTCGACGGCGGTCACGTCGGTTTATTCGTATCGAATTAAACACGACAATAATAATTGCTATCGCATTATCGTAACGCGGAAGAATGGGTAATGTGAATGACATTATCGTAACGAGCGCGCACACACACGTCTTACGCACAGGCCGCGCGACGTCATCGCGCGCGTCAGTTGCGTTTACGAGCGGGGAAACGCTGTGCCCGCTAGCTACACAACTCGTTTAATAATAATACATTAGTCATATTTTACAACTGTACACCACACCATCGTCAGCGTAATTACTATAATTCCCGCTTCCCGGACGTTCCGAGTTTGTCCCGTCGCGACGAAACGTGCGTAATAGCGGGCCGGTCCCGACGTCATGCGACGCCGCCAAACGCGTCGGTCGTCTGTGCACGGCTACCGCTGCGGCGGCGGGTAGCGGGTAGCGGGACGGTATGGCGGATAGGCGGAGGGGGAAAGACGCATCGGCGCTATAATTATTCGCTTTTCGGTCCGCGGGTCCGCCTCGCGGCTTTGCGCATGGTTCTCGCGCGCGGTGCAGGTGGACTGGATTGCAGTCGTTTCGTGTTCCGTCGCCAGCTGCGCTCGTTCGCAAGCAAACGACACACGCCGCTCGCACGTCGCACACTCGCACATCACTACATCAGTGTCCGCGTCGTGGTCGCG
>NW_020271649.1:348842-405949 GCF_002803265.2 Melanaphis sacchari | reverse complement strand
CCCAGACCTGTGTTCCCCGTCGTCCGGCTGCCGTACGACCAACCGGACCGAGTGGCGCGCGTCTTGGACGCGGTCAGGCGCGAGCTCAGAGCGTCTACTCCTCGACGACAGTCGGCGGCCACCGCGGCCGGAAACGACTGCGAAGTACCGGCGGGCCGCGATAGGAAACCGCTGTCGCCACCGCCACCGCCGCCGCCGGGCGCCGCTGCGATGACCGCCCGGGTGCAGCAGCAGCAGCACGCCGACCGCGAACCCGAAGTGCTGACCGACGCGGGCTCAGCGGCCGTCGAACAGGTGACGGTGGGCGTGCGGGACTGCACGTTGACGCCCAAAACGAGGCCCGAAATCATGGTGACCACCAACCTGCAGGACGCCGGCGACAGGCAACGGCCGGTGCAGTCGGCCACCGGCGGTGGCCCGTACTTGCTCGTGCCGCCCGTAAACATCACCGCCGAGATAAGCAGACCGCCGTTCCAACTTCAGTGTCATCACACCGCCACATCGTAAACGTCGCGGCCTCTCTCCTCTTCCTCTCACGGGCGTATTTGAGCGATTGACCGCTGTTGGTGTGAGGGTAGGTGGGAGGGGGACGGAAGGGTCTTTTAATTTTTGATTGATACAAAATGTTTTTCTCCCGTGAAAAATTATGTTTTAAAATTGTCCGCGCCGGCCGGGGTTTCCTCCTATGCGCTCGATATTAAAATCGCGATTGTTTTCATACTCCGGTAATCGTGTTTGTTCGTCGTTTGCGCGGATTCGTCATCTATATCGATTTTCAATTCGTGACTTAAATCGTGCTATATCCATCTACAACACATAAGGGATAAGAATAATTTTACGTAGTCATTAACGCAAAACGATTACATTTTTGAATAGCGAGTTTGTGATGAAAAAAAATAATTTTTACACCTTCATCCTGCATGTTCACTTTTAGTGTTTATAGTTATTTAATAAATATTATTTTACACTTGCTACGTTTATTTTAAAGCAAAAAATAACTAAAAAACATCAATTCATACCACACACTGCTGTAGGTAAAGATAAACAAATTGTGGGGGATGTGAACGTGCCCCATGGACAACACTCAAGTACGCCCAAGCTACCTATATAATGTATATTAAGTTATGACAAATCATGATGATAGGAACATAATATATCTTTTATTCCATTATTATTACTATTTATTATAATAATTATTAGGACAATTTATTAGTTGTATTAATAATATTTTTTTGTCTAAATTTGTTTGTAAACTATATATATTTTTATTTATTCGTAAAGTTCACTATTTATAACCTATAATAATAAATATATACCTAGTATATGCGTGTGCGTGTAAATAATATAATGCATGTTATTATATTTTAAAACAATTTTTAAATTTTAATATTTTCAATGATGTATTTAATAACGTTCATCGCTAATATATTTTTATTTATAAAATGTATGTAAATAATAATTGTATTATATTAATTATTAATTATTACCAGTGTTTCTTGCAAACATATTTTTTTATTGCAATAATTAGCGATGCAGTAATTTAGCTGCCCAAGATTTATACCCCTGCATGATATGTGGCATTCGGCGAATTATATTTATGTCGATATGAACGTCGCAGGATTAGTTAATAAGTACTTTTACATTCAATACTCAATAACAACCGTTAATGAAAATAAATTTGACTTCAGTAGTTTATTAATTATATAGGTATATTAAACAGGATTAACGTATAGACACTTCAAACGGCGATAAAAAAAAAAAAAAAATTGAATAAT
This sequence comes from Melanaphis sacchari, assembly GCF_002803265.2. NCBI lineage: Eukaryota > Metazoa > Arthropoda > Insecta > Hemiptera > Aphididae > Melanaphis > Melanaphis sacchari. The sequence goes on along the minus strand of NW_020271649.1, from coordinate 404,174 downwards.
GAAGTTTTTCGGATAATTGAGATTCAAGTTATTACATCTCAACTGCGTATAATAAATTTTATATTTATATCGAGGTATCATCTTTTTTCTATTAAAAAACTTTGTGTGATATTTTGCGTTACGAATTCTGAGTTTTATAGTAATTGCTTTTTTATTTAGACACTTATACAAAACTAATAAGATCGACTATTAATCTATTGATTTACCTACTTATTCGAATTGTTGTTCCAATCTATTTCTACTAACATAGGTGGTCAGTATTGTAAAATCAGTACACCATAAGTATAAGGAGTGATCCTTCAAGTATCAGTAATAAAATAACTAGTAGGTAACGACCGCATTTGTTCCAACATCAATATAGTATAGGAATTTGTACGAAAACATTTTTTTTTATTATTATTAAAAAGAATAACCGTTGAGAATATACATCAACAATATATTATAATTTTCTACACATTGTTTAATTTTCAAAATATATTTTATTCATTTTGAGCCATTTATAAGCATTTTTTTTTTTCTATAGTTATCGATAAAAAAATGTTTCATTCAGTCAAAAATTTTGAAAATTTAATACAATTTTTTTCAGAAATTATTATTATAGCCATTTAAAAATATTGAAAATATATTAGCACAGCATTTTCTTAAGCCCCAAAAACCAAAACACGTATGAGTACGAGCGAAGAAAGAACGAATAAGTAATAACTAATAAGTATGTCAAAGGATTTGAACATAATAAAATAAATGAATTAGTAAATTAATATAGCTACGATGAATAATAAAAGGATAGGTTGGGCAGGGCATGTATGAGTGTGACAGAGGAGCCAATACAAGGATTTCTCGTGAGGAGGAAGAATATACTAGTAAGGGCTCTGGTTTTTCTTTCCAAAACATTGAACGAATTTTATTGGGGATATATAAATATTCTCCATTTTCCGGCTCTTTGTTTATTCAACTACCACCATGTATTATTTATAAATTGGCTACTATAACCCTCAAAACTCAGATCAACAATGTTTCAAGTGGGCTATATTATTAAAACTTGTCGTAGGAGAAAATAAATGCCGCGTTAATAACAATTATACAAAGTATGATGGCAAATATAGTTTTGACGGCATCTCATTCCCAACTCCACTGTCGGACATAAAAAAATTTTAAAAAAACAATCAAAACGTTTCTATTAATGTATTCGGTATCTATATACAATATATGGCATATGCTACCACCTAAACTTCAGACATAAAAGATATTCCCGCTTAAAGTTATTGATAATGAAAAGCGAGACCACTTTGATCTACTATTAGTTACCGAAAAGGACAAATCACATTATACTTACATATCTGATTTTTCAAAACTTATAAAATCTCAGAAAATTGGTCACAATACGGACGTATCATATTTTGTAAAAGATGTTTTACAAAATTTGATGTCAGGCGTCATAAATTTAAATTGAGCATACATGAGGCACTAAACCAGCATATGAAGATATGTGGAGCTCATAAACCCATACTCCTTGTTATGCCGTCAGAGGAAGATACCCTAGAGTTTGAGGGATGGAGAAAGACACAGCGACACCCGATCGTTATTTATGCTGATTTTGAGGCTTTACTAGTAAAATGTGATAAGAGAAAAGCCAAAAGTACATCTTTTTTGCAAAAACACGAGCCTATGAGTTATGGAATATATGTAAAAGCAGCAGACAACGTACCAATCGAGTTACTAAATAAATTTAATATACCATCATCTATAATTATTTACCGAAGATCTGAGACACGAGCAGAAGTTGCTAAACATTTTGTAAAGACTGTTGTCGAAATATCGATAAAAATAGAGGATCTTTTGAAGACGAACATAGATATAATTATAAGTAATGAAGAGCAAGAAAAGCATGATAAGACTACAACTTGTAATTTATGTAAAAAAGATTTTACGTATTTAAACGTTAAAGTAAGAGATCATTGCCATCTGTCTAGCCAGTCTCGTCAGACGATTTGTAATATGTGCAATTTAAGATTAAAGAAGTCGAAATTTGTACCTTGTTTCTTGCACAATCTGAGTAATTACGATGCACACTTCATTGTCGTTGAGTTGGGATACAATGAGAAAAGTATAACGGTGATTCCTAATAAATGTAGCATCTGAGATAGGACGAATGTATAAAGTCAATATCGAGTATCCGCAGCACTTACATGACGATCATAATCATCTACTATTCTTGCCTAACAAAAGTATACCACGCACATCTAAAATACCAAAACTCATGGGCCATGGCAACACTCGAATCTAGAAAACATTATATCGTGCACTATCGTAATTTGAAACAGGCTATGGAAAATGGTTTAAAAGTTAAAAAAGTAAATATTTAAATACTTAATAAAAATATCAGATAAATTAAATAAAAATAATTTTGATGTAGGTGTATAGCAGGGGTATCCAACCCACAGCCCATGGTAGATATTGATGCGGCCCTCACTTCAATTTAAAAACTATTAATTAATTGTACATAATATATTAATATTACGAGAACAAATTTATCATAAGAATATTAAACTGCATAATATTAAAATACATCAAATAAACTTTAATAGTGTTTAATACTTTTATCTTAGCATAATAGCACGGGCACACATTAATTATACGAGTGATTAGTGGGTCAACTCGAGCTGATTTTGATAAAATATTTTATTATTGGAGATATGTCCACGGCATAGATCTCGTGTCATTTATTAACAAATAAAAATAAAACACTGTATGTATAAACTATTATTATTAAAAAATATGTGGCCCACAATAACTTCTATCCACATGATGTGGCCCAGACTTCACAAAAGGTTGGACACCCCTGGTGTATACTGTATAGGGTGTTACAGTTTAGACAGTCATTTTGGTTGACGAATTACATTAATTTAAATACCAAAATGAGAAAGAAGGACAGAAATGAATTTGAAAAAGATTTTTACAAGCTGATGAATAATAGTGTATTTGGTATGTTATACTATAATTAGTATTATTATCTATAACCTTTTTTATTTTATGAAAAACCATGGAAAGTATGAGATCAAGGATAAAGATGAGACTATTGGAACTTGTCTCGAGCGAAAAACGGTTACAGAAACTTATAAATCGGACGACATTCAAATACTGTACCGATTTTAAAAATAAAAGTCTATCAGCGGTAACAATGGAGAATATAATCATAGATTTCTATAAGCCAATTTATATCGGTAAATTTTATATACATCTTTATTTTTATTTTTATTTTTTAACCATATAAACTGGTTTTGCTGTACATGAGATCTCTTAAACATTAATATTTGATTACCATTTCAATATGATGAAGAAATTCTATGGTCCCAGAATATTTCTTATGTATACCGATACAGATGAATATTTATTTTCCTAATTATTTTATTTTTTTTTCTCATATAATTTATGTTTTAGATTCATTGGTGTAGGTACTATATTTTGACGCGGGAGACTTTTATTCTGACTTGAAGAATAATCCAATCTTACTCGACCGCTTGGATACATCAGACTTACCGATTCATCATCCATGCTATATGACTGAGAGGGAAAATGTACCTGATTTCTTTTCAGATAAGACAAAAGGTCGTATAATGATCGAGTTTGTTGCCCTGAGAGCGAAATCGTATGTCTTTAACATCGAAGGAGGAGAGAAAATTAAAGCTAAGGGGGTTAACCTCACGTAGTCAAACACCACTTGACCCTAAAAGATCATAAAAAATGGTTTGATGATATAAATCTCGTAAGATGTACAGAGAACGTATCAATCCGATCATTCAACCACTAGCTAAGAAGCATAAAGTCGAATAAGTTGACTTTTAACAGCTATGATGATAAGAGGCATGTGCTTCCAGATAAAGTCCTAACGGGTTCGTATGAGCTAAATAATTTAGAGTCTGTTGTACAAAGCGTGATGACTGAATATGTAAATTTTTTCAATTAATTAAAAGCAAACAGCAGAACATTAAAATGTAAAATTTCATGGAGTCATGAAATTGACTTTTCAATCGAAAATAGTATAGCGAAATTGTTGGGTTTTAGAAACATATACACTACCGGCGCTACTCACGAATCTGAAAATACAGTTAACATAATGAAAATAAACTGTATAAAAGTGGAATGTAACTTGATTACCGGTTCATTTTGTGACGGAGCACAGACGAATTTTATCCGGCTGTGGCTACGGGTTATAAAATCGTAGAAGTACCTAGACATCCAGTTTCTTACGGAATCAATTCGTATTCAATAAGTAAAGTAAATATATTACTAAAAGATCAAAGCGATTGTTTACTTAATCTTCGCGGTGAACCAATAACAGTTCGTTTACTACAAATAACACGTAGATATTGTAATTGTTGTAAGACTTAATGCTAATAAATGAAAATACTTTTCTTTTTTTTAAATATCACGCTTGTTTTTATTTTACACAAAAATTATTAAACAATATTATTCAAACAGTTTGCGTTTTGTAGTTTGTCGAATTATTTTTTTTGTGGACTTGCCGCCTATAAAGTCGAGAACAGATGACGAGTGGTTGAAAGATGTCGGACTGTCATTCTCGTCAGTTTTAGGACTGGGTGGTGATAAACTCTATAGTGTACGTTGTGCGCAGTTCCACATAATATCACATCAGCCTATTCAAAAATAATTTGTCAATATAAAAAAAAAAAAAATTAATATATTTATTACCGATGTAAAGAGTTCACGTTTTGCGTTCTGCCGAGTTAATTTTTTTGTGATGCCTCGTTCTTCGTCAACTCCCTATAAAATTATAATTTATTAATACTTTGATTATTTTATTAGTTATAAATTACCCATGCCTGCGAAGGGTCGAAGTCATCATGCATTGGAGAGATACTTGAATATCTCGGAGGTGATAACGGTGAATTGAATCTCACTTCGGATTCAGTGAATAACTAAAAATATACTTTAAAAAAAATTTGATGTTATTTTGACATGTCGTGATAGAGTTACTAAAAAAATAATGACTTGGACTTTTTTCAGTTGGGTCAATACCGACATGCATAAACTTACGGGCTGCAAAGTCAAGTGTATAGCTTGTAGATTCGATCAGTTCAGATGGCGGAGTCGGTGGCACATATTATGTAAACCTTCTTCTTCTACTCTGCAGCCATTCTTTCAATCAAACCAGCCATCGTTTGTAAAAATAACTTACGCAATATTTTAAAATTAAACACAAAGTGTACAATATTGATAAACACAATATAAAAACGTTTTGAACACAAATCGAGCGAGCAGTTAAGGTATACTGAAGTATAGTCTTAAGGCTAGTATAACCTTAAGTATAACCGTAAGGCTGGAGAAACACTGAACGACGACTGATGTCTCTTTTGGTCAAGAGTCTTTTTCAAATTAGGGTATTATATGGTGGGAGTGAACGAATCATTTAGGTATATGCGAATTAATTGTATTGCTTTACAAAGGAAACTGTTGGTAAATATATTAAGTATCAATTGGGATTTCTATACATTTCCGTGTTAACAGATGTCGACCTAATTAAGAATCAATAGAACTTGCCATTTTACTAATATTGTTACTAATAGGTTTTCTAAACAATATATACTGCAGGGCCGGCGAGAACTTTTGTGGGCCCCGAAGCTAATCAATTCCGGCCCCTCTTTACTTATAATTATTTCATATTTGAAATTTGATTAAGATATACATAACACTTTAATCGTTCTAGGACGTTTTGGCGCTAACTCGGTTTGGCGCTAGCCGTTTTGGCGCCAACTAATATTTCTATATAATATTTAAAATTACAATTTTGTTAAGTATTACAATTAATTTTAAATGAAAATATAGTAAATAGTTAGTTGTAAAAATGTCAATCGACAATAAATATCGCACGTTATCTATTGTGACTGTAAGAAAAAATCGAAGAAAAGTAGGTCGTCGATCACCACAATTTCCTCCAAAAATATGGAATTTATATCAAAGGGTGTTAACAAACCAAAACCGCGCTATCTAACAATATGGTCATTTATAAATTGCCTTAAAAAAATCCAAACAGGAAGAGACGTTTTTTATGAACAATTAGTTACTGGTGGAAGTCCACCAAAAAAAAAAAGAAGAAATACATTGATAATGATAAAACAATTTTAAAATTAGTGTCTAATTATGATAAAAATAGAATTTTATTTTTAAGAGGCATTGCAAACAATGTTTCATTAGTGTAACTGTTTTTAATGTAATAATTTTATAATTAACTATTCACTATGTTTTAATTTTTTACTATATATTTATATTTATATTTTTACTTTATCTTGAAATAATTTTTCAGGTACAATTTTGATATAAACTCTATTAGGTTAGTTGACGCCAAAACGGCTAGCGCCGAAATGGATAGCGCCAAACCGAGTTAGCTCCAAAAAGGCAGCGCCAAAACGTCGGTGTTCGCACTTTAATGTTGTTATACTTAATATTTAAGTTTGATGAATAAATTATGAATAAAAAAAAAAAACATAATCTTTATTAATATTGAAGAAAATAACGAGCTCGGAATGCGATGTATATTATGTGAATACGTCATTACAACTAATGTCTAATACATAAAAATTTGATCAGACATATTATTATGTGATACCTACATTGCGTTTTTAACAAGCAGTTAGGGTTAATAACGCTCTTAATCATATTATTATTTATTAATAGCACACACTATACCTATAAAAACCGATTAGACGATTATACAGATCGAACTCGCATTGAACGCGCGTATGTTTTGTTATCTTTGTGCGTACTGCTTCGTACTGTGTTGCGTATGAGTATAATATAGTAGCTACATGTAGATGTAGCTGTTAAATTTTGAGCGATCGGGCGCGAATGTTTACGATTTAACTTATAATTCTAAATTATATAACATATAGTTTGTATAAAAATAATTTTTCTACTCAAAAAATTGGTAAAATTGGCCTGTGCAACTGTGCCTAAATACGCCTCAGACAACGGGCCCCCTGGAGGCTCGGGCCCCGGGGCTCTGGCCCCAATTGCCCCACAGTCTCGCCGGTCATGCATATACATGTTAGCGGATATCTTAACGACTAAACGATTATCAATACATTCTTTAGGTAACAATGCCAATGTCATTCCAGTGTCAACGGGTATCCTATACGTAATATACATTTTTGTATATTGTTTTCCCAAGTATAAGAGGGAACTATACGTTGTTAAAATATTTATTTTTATAATACTCGTCTAAGTATACGATGACAAAATAACAAAGAGTGCAATATGCATGTCGTCATACGCGCGAAAATTGATGACTGATAACATTTTATTTGATAACTGATAACGACATATTTTGTGATAACTGGTAAGCTGCTCAAGTATGTGTGGTGGTGGCTTGGTGATGGTTGTGGTTGGATGCGGGGGTGTGGTAAGAAATTCTGGGCGGCGGCAGCAGCGGTTACAATATACGTGACGTACTTAGAGGATAAATAAATTATTGATAACTGATAATCTATTATATGGTGCGTTGGGACGAGTGTGTATGGTTCATGTGTGATTAGTGATTACGGTTGTGGTGGTTCCGGTTGCTTCAGCGGACGGTGGTGTTTGAACTCTCCTTTTTATTCTACTTCGGATCCATCAAATTATTTATTATCATGTGTACACATGTACACTATTTATCTTGATATCGATTATCGATCATTTGGTTTGTTTCAACATAATTATTCTTTATATTTTTGTCCATATTTGCATCAGCTATTATAGTTAATAATTTAATTTCATGTTCATTTTTAGAACGTTGATATTCCTTGAATTGTTCCCAAATACTCGATCCTTGTAGTACAGCTATACTAAAGATTGCAAAACATATACATTTAAACATGATGTTTTATTTTGTATAGTAAAGTAAGTCAAATTTGAAGTAAATTTTGGATTTGATAAAAATGTATTATAATTTATTATTAATAGTTTAAATATTTACATTAATATTGTGTATATAAAATTTATCCTTAAAGAGTTGTCTGGGATACAATATTTTAAGCCAATATATTTAATTCATGTATACATTTAAACGTATAGGTTACCTAAATGGCCTAAACACTTATAATACTTATGTGGTATACAGATATACCTACCGCCTAACCAATCATCATAGATATGATAAAAAAAAAATCAATGGACTTAAAGTATTATTGTATTTAGAGACTAGAGTCGCGTGTTTATATAGAAAAGGGATTTATTATGATAAAATATATTAGATAGGTATATCAATAACGTGAATGTTAAATACGTAAATTTGAATTTAATGATAAAACTGCATATGATAAACGGTTCTGCTTGAATGTCTTGCACGATAGGCATAGGTGTGCGCAGACTTCTGAGTCGGGTATGGCTAAATTCAATCTGAGACACCCCCCCCCCCGTCGTGGTCAATCAAGAAAAAAAATGTATCATATCTATTGGCAAATATCTATGATTTTGATTTATTTTGTTATCAATTCAATTTTCTACGGCTATAACGCCTTATTATTTTCTTAGGTACCAAGTACCAACCCATCCATGTATAAAAAAAAAAAGCTCAGGTGGGGCCAAAGCCCAATCAGCCTTACCCGTGCGCACGCCTATGACGATAGGTCCTAAAATTCTATCGTTATCCGTCGGTTCACATAATTCCATTATTCTAATTCGTGCGTATCTATCCTTGCAGTTCCACCCCGACACAAAGTACCTAATTAGAATTACAAAATATCCAAAAAAAACTCTACGAAATGCTAAACACTTGCTTAATTTTAGCATAACAAGTATCTAGATCTCTGCAGAATGTCCGTTTTGAACGGTACTGCAGAATGTGTGAAAACGCTGAATGTTTTTACTTACGAATTAGATGATACGCGATGTTCTGAAATCGTGAAAATACAACCTTTTCTGCTAAATTATTAGCACACGCGTTCGAGTTAGTTGAATTTTTTGCGAACCAACGGTTAACAATAGAATTTCGATACCTGTCGAACAAATACATGCTAATTGTATAGCTAATTATTGGCATAGAGAAAATTCTAATATTTTTTTATTTTTGGTATGTATGGGGTAGTTGAAGATATATGCCTATAGCCCCCCCATCTAATTTATAGTGCGCGGAGACGAGTGTGCATGGTTCATGTGTGGTTGTGGCGACGGCCGCGGTGGTGTTAGAACTCTCCTTTTTATCAACTTAAAATAAATTATTAATAAAAAATGAGAAACTACTTAAAAACAAATTCATCGACCATTTCTATTGTTAAATTGATTGTAAATTAGTTTTTTATATTCAACTTTTAAATAAATTCTAATAAATTTTAAAATTATTTTAGTAACGATACTTAAGAGGCAAATCAATGTTTATTTAGTTTAATTAAAACGTTTATTATTTTAAAGCACATAAATAACTAACAGCATACAGAATGATTTGAAAAAAATTGTTAAATAGATTTTGAAACACAGTTATTAAAAAATATTATTATTAATTTTTTCAAATACAGTAGAAACTTGTTTAACCGTCAGTGTCGGGACCTGGACGATGGTTAATAGAAATTTTTCAATAAACGTATTTGTATATATTTTACAAAGTGATTCGCAGACAAAAATTAAATGTTATAAATAATTAATACTAATAATATATAACTATTTTGAGGCATGAGCTTTATGAGCGGACATGTATCGTATTTTACAAAGTAAGACTTGCGTTGCATTTGCCTTCTCTTTTGCACATTAAGCATTTTGATAACGTTGTTTCTGTTTCTGAGTGGCTAGTTGGCAGTTTTAAGACAGTTTTTTGATGGTGATCGATGACAGATACAGAAAGTGACGGTAAATCAAGTGACAGTTAAATAAGTTTCTACTGTACTAATTTATTTGATTTTAGATGAAGCGGTGAATTGGTCTTCATCTTGAGTTTGAGTGTTTGTGTGTGTGTGGGGGGGGGGGGGGGGGGGGGGTGGTGGGGGGGGGGGTGTGGGGGGGGGGGGGGGGGGGGGGGGGGGGGATTCTGGTAAATTATACCTAATTGATAACTTGAGAAATTAAAAATAAAAAATTTCCTGTTTTTCGAAATAACCGAGAAAAAAAATTTGCAAAAAATTAAATAAACTTACTGTATTACTGACATAGACTGTCTCCACTTAGAATGGTTTTTTTTTAAAAAACAATTTGTACATTGTTGAATTCAAATTTAACACATCCAATGCAGTAAGTCAGTCACTCAACACTTAAAAAAAATATATCAGAAAGGTTAGTCACTTGCTGACCTTATTTTTTGAATACTCATCAATTTTTTTAAAATTAAATCCCAAAGATATAAATGATTATAAGAGGAAAATATATTGTAATCAGATTTAAAGAGGAAGAAAACAAATATTTTATATAATATAAACACTTACATACACACATAATTATTAATAATATGTGCAATGTGTAATTTTAAATTTGCATAGTTCAATATAACATAATGTATCCCAATAATATTTTTAATTAAAATTATAAATAATTTTTTTTTAGGCTCTATAAAATAATAATATATTGATAAAATATAAATACCAACAATTAAAAACACATAATTCGATAGTATATAAATAATTATATTTTTCATCCGTACATTTCATATGAATGCAATATTTATAATAATATAACAATTTCTTTAACAGAATAGATATTAAAGAAACCCTAAGCCGTAGTAGTAAAAGTGTAATAACGTATCGCTAAAAAAAAAAAAAATTAAAAAAAAAACACGAAGTACTTGTAATATATATTTTGAATGTAAAAAATAACGTGAAAAAAGACATTTGTGTTCCAATAATGAAACCATACAAAATAATGCATTATAATTTTGTAATTTGAAATAATAGTTTGCATTCTTCTTTTACTTTAAGACCAGAGACCATAATCAGATTTTAAATTAGAGAAACAAAAAATAAATGTCTGTGTTCCAGCTATTTAGGCAGTATTATTTTGCATCCTGTAAATAAATAAAATAAACATTATTAATTATAACTATTTGAACAAATATTAAATACGAGTAATATTTTAATAAAATGAAACCAGATAATGAAAATTAATTTCACAAATAGTTAATAATATATAAAAATTAATTTATATTCTACAGATGATTAATGAAAAAGAAAATTTTTATTAACTGGTGAACTTTAATATGTTATGAAAACATTTATTTTATAGATTTAATATTATTATTTGAATAAATAATAAAAATTTATAATAAACTACAGAGGAATACAGTTAAATAGTATTAGAAATTTTTTAATTTTAGATTTTGAAAGTTTTAAATTTTATATAAATATAAAAATTGAGTAAAAGCGTATCACTTTTTGACAAGGATTATTTTTCATAAAAACTCTTGCTTTATTTGATTAAATAGAACCTTTCCAAAATTTTCTTTTAATTTATTTACTTATTTAATAAGTCTTGTTCTTGTGAACCTAACATTTCCATAGATTATTAATAATGTAGTTATATTTGTAAATTAAAGTTTATATTTTTTTGTCAGTTTTTATTACCATACAATACAATAAATTTTATTATGTTTTGTTTATTCGCATCAATTGGTACATAATCAAAATATATAAAAACCTCATAACAGCAAGTTACTTATATGGGTGTATTATACCATGATAAACTAGATTAACTAGTCCGTGGTTCTCAACTGATGTGTCGCGTGAAGTACTAATATTAAATAACACAAAATTAACAACAAAAAAAAAGATCTTTTTTTATATTATATCAATGGGCTGCCTAGGTTAGTGTGTCATCATTTTTATGAATCTAAATAAAGGTGTTGTCATACAAAAAAAATTAAGAACCACTGAACCAGACATTATAAAATAATTCATGATTTTGTGTTGATTCAAAATAAACTATATAAGTTTAATTACAAAAAGTGAAAGCAATTCATTATAAAGACACTTTTTTTTAATTACTAACAATATTCATAGTAAAAAATCAAAACCAAGAAAGCTTAAACAATCTTAATTATTCAAATAACAGAACAAAATCTAAATAAATTTCATAGAATACGTAAAAGTAACAATTACTTACACCATGTAATTAAAAAATGAACGGAAATGGTGTGTTCATAGGAGCTTGCTGTTGAGACTGCTGTTGGGCTTGTTGTTGTTGATTTCTAGATTGGTCCCATTCTAATTTTGGGTCAAATGTCATTTGTCCAGGACCATGATGATTTGAAGCTAAAAGGTGATGGGATTGTTGTTCCAAGTGACCATTTGCAGCAAACAATGGCATTGTTTGCATCATGGCTGTATGGTGATTCATATTGGCACCCGTAAGGTGTTCAGTGGACTAAAGAAAAAAATAAAATGTGGGTTATTCATAGATAAAACTTAGTTGATGTTAACAATATACTCATAATATTTTATGAAATTTGTCACAAAAAGCATACGGTGTCTGCATAATTAGTAATACAATCTTAATAGTAAAAACAATAATAATTTTTAAAAACAAATCTAATATACAAATAAAATTATGTAATTATTATGTATATCTAGTCTTAGTAACATCATAAGGCGTGTTTTTTTAAAACTATTATTTTTAGAGCCTAAGTTTAACTTTTGTAGCTCAAAATAAATAATTAATCATGTTTTTTAAATTTACAAATTTATATTTACCTGGTAGGTATCGAATAAATTATGTTCATCCACCATAGGTCTTGGTCCAAGTGGAAAATTAACAGGTGGTGGTGGAGGGGTTCGGAAAAGGTCATGATGAGCCCAATGCATTTTCATGTCTGACCAATTTGCATGTTGTTGTTGATGAGGATTTTCTCCAATTAGATTTTGCTTCCATGCCCGTTCAGTACCAATTGGTTTAGGGGGAGCTTTTCGTTCATCAAGATTGGGTGACATATTTGGTGGGCTAGCAGTTGCTTCCATTCCAGCAAACATTTCTGCATTGCCATTAACTGGGTGTAAAGCAGGTCGTCCAAATGGAGGAGGAGGTTGATTAATAAAATGAGTCCAACGATTAGGATTGTTGGGTGCAACTCTTAAATTTGGTAATTGTTGATGATACTTTTGTTGAAATGGCATAACATTGGGTACCATAGGAGGTTGAAGAAAATTTTGGGGTACTTGATTATTGTAGACTTGTTGAGGCTGAACCATATTTTGGTTAGATTTAATAGTAGCAAAGTCTGGTGCTCGTGGATTTAATCTTGAACGTTCAACATTTATTTGTGTTGACTGATGAGTTTGATCAGAAATGTATGGATGTTGAGATTGTGTGTGGTAAGGTTCTGATTGAGGTTGTTGAACAGTCGGTTGAATACCTGTATTACTATTGTATTGTGTGACTGGAGAGGTCATAGGGGGTGTCGTGGTACGACTACCGTTTGTACTTCCAGTATTTCCACCACCAGTTTTGGAAGAAATTGGTGAAGATAATCCAGCTCCTCGATAACCTGGTGCTTTTGATGCATCAGCCATTGGTGTGTCTGTTTCTAAATATTTTTTAGGTTGACCAATCGTTCCTATTGATGGGGTAACAACTGGAATATGATTACCCCCGGTAAACGTAACACTTGGTTTTTGTCCTCCACATTCTCCTTCTCTACCCCACATTGTTTGAACAGAAATCTAAAGAAAGTTATAATGTAAATTAATACTTGCATAGATAATAAAAAAATGTTATATATATATAGATGTATTTATTTATTTATACCTTAGAAAATGAATCAAATAATGAATATTCTGAAGCATCCACAATTTGAGGTTTGATTTGTGGATGAGGTGGTAATGGAGCACTGCTCACCATTGGTGACACAATAGCAACTGGATGATGAGTAATAGATGATGATTCTTGTTGTGGTTTAGGTTGAGCAAGAGGTAAAGCATTGGTAGATTTGGTCACAACAGTTAATGCAGGAGCTGATACACTTCCTGTTGTAATAGGTGTTACAGATACAGTAACAGTAGCAGCAGTTGATGGAGCTACAGAAACAGTTTGAACAACTTTTGAAGGAGCAGGTGGTTGAAGTTGTTGAGAAGGTTTAGAAACAGAATCTGAAGAAGATATTATGGCATTCGTATAGGACATTGTAGGTTTGACAGTACTTGTTATCTTCTTTTCGCCTGCAAGAAAATAATATTCTAAGGTTGAAAACATAATTTACAGACTTATCACCTAATATTTTATTTAGAAAAATTATAAACTGTAGTTATCTAACTAGCTGTTGAAAAAAAATAAAACAAATTATAATTTTTTTAAAACAAAATTAGGTATTTTTGTGTTATTTAAGCTAACACTACTAGCTTTAATTTTACAACCCAGACTATCATTACCATACCCAATATAATTTAATTGTTACAGAATTATACTGTCAACAGATTTAAACATAGAGTCAAATAAATAGAAAAGTATCCTAAATTTAATAAACTGTTGGATTACTAAAAAAAGAGCATCAATTAATTTGAATGTAATTATTTAATCATTATCAGTATAATCACTTTTCTCCTGAAAGGTTAACGAAAAATTCAACTATTGAAAAATTATTAGGTTACATTTGTTAATAATCAAATATGCGTTAATTACCTGCAGCAACAGCAGCAACAGTAGGTCGAGGTCCATTGACAGTGATTGTGGGCTTAATGGTCATAGAAGCAACAATCGCTATAAAAAAGAATAAATACATTTATTAATAATGTTCTATTATGTACTATATTAACTACTTACATGGAGCAGATGTAAGTTTAGAGGTAGCTGCTACAATTGTTGTTGGTTGACTAACAACAGGTTTTTGAGGTAATGCCGCAGCTGCTGCTGTTTTAGCTTTAGCGTTGTTCTTAAAATAAAATAAAATTATAAATAATTATTCAAATGTAATAATTAACTAAATTACCACTGATTTATCCCAAGCACTAGTGACTTTAGGATTTTTTGCGATAACACTCATAATATTCACTTCTGGATCTTTGATCAGCATAGCAATTAAATCATGAGCTTGTTTAGTAACATCTGTTGATCCTCTATAAAAAATATTTTAATAATTGTTGTTAAATTTAAGTTTTATTGCTATTTAAAATTATGATTGTTTACTAACTTTATAGTAATTATTCTTTCTCCTTGTCCTTTACTTTGATTATCCACTTCAATTAGTGCTCCTGTTGAAGCTCTTATGGCATTTATATTACTTCCACCACGTCCAATTACACGACTAATTGCATTTAATGGCACAGATACTTTTTTACTTCTATAAGGTGAGGCAAGGTACCGAGTTCTAACAACTTCTTTCCATCCTTCTTCACGTCCTCGAGTTTGCTTTACAGGACTAACATTAGTAGTTTTAGCACCAACATGAGTATATTCTTCAGCTCTGGAAAATAATAAAATAAAATAAATGATTTAAGAATATATTGTAATAAATTTAATCAATATCATACGGATGCTGTTTTTTATGCTTAACAAGGAAGTTTTCACTTCCTGTAGCTTCAAAATCTTCACGTGCAGCAGGATTCTGTGTTGATTCAAATACCATATTATTGACAACTTTGTTACTTCCTTTGTAATTATTCACTTTTACAGATTCTTTGCGGGAACTATTTGTAAGATTATTATTTGGCTGTTGAACTTTTGTTTTAGGTTGTGCATTTTTAGTGACAATTTGAGGTATAACCTCAGTTTTGGTGGGAGGTGATGTACTAGTAGCAATTTTACTTTGAGTTGAACTGACTTGATTTTTCTTCTCCTAAAAATAAAATTCAATATTAAATTTGTTATAATTAATCTTAAACATGCTCAAAGTATGTTAATAATACCAACCTTATTTGATTTAGTTTGAGAGGAATTTACTTTAGCTGCATTTGTTTGAGTAGCAGCTGAATTAGTAGTTAATTTAGCATTGGTAGTGGATGAAGCTGTTTTTACTTCTACTGTGGCTTCCTTTCCTTTTTTCTTTTTATCTTTTTTATTGGCAGATGCAATTTGAGTTTGGGCAACTACTCGAGCAGCAGCAGCAGCAGCAGCAGCATTTTTAGCATCTGTACTACTACAACTCCCTTGGCTGTTGGCATCAATGCCACTATCACCTTCTTCAACATCTGCCGATATTACACTACTCAGTACAGTAACTTTGCCTTTCTTTTTTAAATCAACTTTTTTCTTCATTTCAACCAATACTATAAAAACATATATTTATACAATTATTTTATATATTTCTATATTGATAAATAATATTCATTTTACCTGCAACAGGAACTTCTTCTTCTTCATCTTCTTCCTCCTCCTCCTCTTCATCAACTTCTTGTCCGTCATTTTTTTCTTCTGTTTCTTCCTCCAATTTTTTACCACTTTTGGCTTGTTTTTTCTTTTTCTTTTTCATTTTTCTACGAGCAGCAGAAGCTTTTTTTAGTTCTTCCTTAGTCTTTTCCATATCAAGTTCTTCTAGCAAAATAGAAGCATTTTTATTGGCTCTAGCTGCTTGTTGATCTTTTGATATCCGAATTGCAATCATACAATCATGACATTTATCAATAGACTCCTTTAATATAATAATGAAATCATGAAATAATTTTAATTAAAAATATTTGATAAGAATATATAATAACTACATACTTTATCACTCAATGTAGTAAGGAATCGCGTCATTTCTTGATCACTTGGAAACTGTGATACATGGTTAACCATCCACCTTACTACTTTGACATGACCTTTTCGAAATGCAGCCATTAAACAGGTAACTTTTCTATTATCTTGGGAATCAATATTGGCACCAACTTTATAGAGTAATTCAATTACACCTAAATGACCACCATTGGCAGCTAACCATAAAGGAGAATTTCCTTTTTTATTCTTTACTTCCACATATGCATTTCTACAACAATAAATTCAAATGAAGTATTAACATTTATTTATTTGGATTAATGTTTATATTACACATACTTTTCTAATAATAGTTCTACAAATCGTACATGACCCTTGTCAGCTGCTATTGTGAGAGCAGTATCACGAGAAGATGGCACTGGATTAGCATTAACATCAGCTCCTTTATCAATTAATACTCTACCAACTTCAACATAGCCACCACTAGCTGCCTCCATCAAAGGTGTTAAACCAGTCTAATAAGAAGAATATTTATGTTAAATAAATAAGAAATAAATAAGAAATAAATAAGAAATAAGAAGATATATTTACTTTAGCTCTATGTTCTACATTGGCTTTTCGGTCTAATAATAATGAGACTACTTCATGTCTGCCTTGGAAACATGCTAATGTAAGTGCAGTGTTACGATTTGTTTCAATTTGAGCATTTATATCACTGCCCATGTCTAATAGTAATTTAACAGCAGCTAAAAAATAATTCAACATATTAAGTATAAGCAATAAACTTTTAGAATACTAAATGTACTAACCTGTATGTCCATTCATAGCAGCTAACATTAAAGGAGAAATTCCCAACTTGGAACCAGTTCGAGAGTTTATCTCAGCTCCATTACTCAATAATAATTTTATAATGTTTACATAACCACCAGAAGCTGCTAAACTTAAAGGGGTATAATCTGAAACATTTCTATGTTCTTTGTTTGCTCCTCTTTGAAGCAATAGATCACAAACCTAAATTAAGTTAAAATTAAATTACACAAATCTTAAAATATATTTTAGTGTATATGTTTTTACCTCATAACGGCCACCAGAACAAGCTAAAGATAGAGGTGTATCTTTTGTTCGTTCCGACTGTGCTTCCATATTAGCTACATTACTCAGGAGAATTTCAACGATTTTCTCAAAACCTCCTGTAGCAGCTAATATTAGAGGTGTAAATCCTTTCTTGTCTCTGTGTTCAATATTTGCACCTCGGACTAATAAAAGTTTAACTAATTCTTCATGTCCACCAGCACACGCAACTGTTAGAGCTGTATCATGGTTGCTCTCTGTTTGTGAATCTACATTGATACCATATGATATGTCCGCATCACTACCATATGATTCTCCAGTAGTCGCGGAGAATCCTGAAAAATGAAAATTTAATAATTAGTTTATTATATAAATTTACTAGTTAAATTATTGCAACAATATTCTCAGATATTCTCTTACTGGAGCTAGCGACATCCGATTGGGCAACAGAATTTGATGCTGGGGTGTTATTTGATCCAGATTGGGGGGCTGAACTTGGTGGCTGGGGCCGAACTTGATAGCGCGCCTTTTTACCTTTATTTGTAGTAGTTGTCATAGCAGTAGTTGTTGATGTAGTTGTTGCAGAACGCTTATTTGATGTCACTGACTCTGATGGTGTTTGGGTAGCAGCAGCAACTTGCGTAGGAACACAGTTGATCAATGTAGGTACTGTTGAAGTAGTAGGTTGTGACGTTGTTGTTTCATCTAAAATTATTTTATAAGTCTTAATAATTATATTTTGACTATTTTATAATATAATATATTATTTAATTCAAAAGTAACTAAAAAATAAAAACCATGATTTATATTTAAGTTTATTTTATTTTATAAAATGTAAGTAAAAAATTGTTTTAAAAATATTAATATAATGATTTATATAAACTTAATTTACATTAGAACAGCCTTGAAGTATTAAAACATGTATGCATGACCAGGTTATATACTTAGGTTATTTTTATATTTAATATTTTAAGAAACGATTATAATCTCAAAAACTAAAATGGTTTTTATACATCTAAATCAAAAAGCCACAAATCTCCATCATTTAAATTTCATAAAAAATGAAATTAATATAGATAAAACACTAATAATTAGAACAATAGATTTGAAATATATTATTTTTACTTTTAAAAAAACAAGAACTCACCCAAACTAAGCTGAGAAACTGCACCTGCAAAATTAGCTATATCCATAGATGATAAATTTTTGATTCTAAAATCAATAGAAGTTTGATTTTGAACATAATTCTGAAACAAAAATATAAATATAGAAATAAAATAAAATAATATTAAATTTAAAATAATTTACTTTAAATGATTGAGAAGAAAAAGTACTGCTTAATCCAGATTCAGAAGAATTGATATTGCAACGGTGGTTTTGAATTTCCTTTTGAAGTCGTTCATCTATATTAGGTACTTTAAAGTTTAAATAATAAATGACAAAATTTATCAAAAAAGGTATTCTTTAAAACTTACAGTTTGATATATCCTCAAGTGTAAGTGGTGATTCCCTAACTAAATTTTCTAAAATTTCTGCATCAATACAGTTTAAAGCTTTAAAGTCAATTCGAGTATTAAGATCACTAGGTAATGGCAACAAACCAGTTGTACCATGTGGTAAACTGTCGTGTAAAGCTCCAGACAGTGGCAATAAATTTTTCACCATATTATCTGGAATTTGTAGGTCTTTACGAACTTTTAATAGGTGTTCACTCATTAAAGAACTAATCATTAATTCTTTAAGGTTGGCATGTCCACTATCATTTGCATCACGTTTAGCAGTTTGCTCTTCACAAAATTTGATCATACGAGCTGCTAATTCTTTATCACAACCATCACCTGAATGTCTTTCAATAAACTAAAATTTAAAAATTAAATATACAATTAATATTAAATTAATTAGTTTCAATGCATCTTAATTTTAATAAAAGTTTTATAAGTTGTAACCTGATTAAACATTTAACCCAAAAACCTATATCATCTTCAAGTAAAAATACATACTTCGGCTTTAAATTGTGGTTTCATTGCTGCAACTCCTGCCATTACTCCTCTAGCATAATTGGCATCTAATGTTGCTTGAGTAGCTTCATTAAGACTTGTCATTCCTGTAAGTGGCTGAGCTGGTTTCTTTTTAAATTTGGCTTTGATTTTAGGTCTATCACTAATAGCAGTTGTTTGAACTACATCAGAACTAGCAGATACAGGTTGGCTAGGGTTAGTTTTTGATGCTTCTCCCATTTTATTTGAACCTACAGATGTATTACTTGTTGACGATTCTGTTGAAATATTTTTAATATAAAATAAAGAATTATTGATCATTACTATTAAGCATTTCTGATAAAATGTGTGTAATAATCTTAAAATAATGATTACTTAGATAATTTTTAATTACCTGAATTTGAACCATTAGATGAAGTGCTGGAATCTAAAACACCAGGTGATGATGCTGATAACGGAGGAGGCGTTGTCATTAATGTAACCATTGAAAGACTTCCATTTTCTTTTAACTCTTGTTCAACTCTCTATAAAAAATATACATAAACAAGTACATTTAATTACTTTCAAAATATAAACCTTCAGGTATTTTATTTTTCTGATTTTGTTAAATAAGTATTTAAGTAGTTGATATATGATATAATAGTATTGATTTTAAAATCAATGCTAATAGGTATTAAACAAGGCTTTTATATTCATAAACAAATGAAATAAAAATAAAACTTCTAAATGATGTACTTACTTTAAGATCTTCAGCTATTTGTTGCCTTTTAAATAATTGTTGTTCAATTGCAGCTGTATTAATAAGTGGTTTGGAAGTAGTAGGAGCACTGGCTTTGACATTATTTTCTTTAGGTAATTGAATTTTAAACTAAAAAATTAAAAACCAAAATAAATTTTGTTTATAACAATTTAAAATAAATCTAATTAACAAGCATGTGTTTACTTGAACATCACTAGAAGAACTATTGGGTGAATTAAGTTGTGCTTTCCTTATCATAGCTTTTTGTATGCAAGAATTGGCATTATGTTTGGCATTAGGTCCATAACTTTCTACTATTCTACCAGCTATGGCATGTGCCTTAGACATAACCTGCACTTCAGATAAAGGAGATTCATCAATTGGCATATCTTCAGCAGGAGTAGTAGGTACAGGTGACACAGGAGGAGTTAACATAACTGAATGCGGATAATCTAATAACAATTTAACAACATTGGTATGACCGCCTTTGGCTGCCTCTATAACCATGGTTGAGTTGTCTTTTAGTTTATGGAAAGGGTCAGCTGAATGAGCAAGCAGTAGTTCAACAACTGAAAGGTGACCTCCAGCACAGGCAAGTGATAAAGGTGTATGGTCGTTATTGGCAGTGACTCTATTTATATCAGCAGCTTTAGATATTAGGAATTGAACAGTACATAAATGGCCAGCTCTACATGCTTTCATTAAAGGTGTACGTCCTCCTTCAGATTCATGTTCCTGATAAAAATAATATTTATATAATTTAAATTATGTATAAATACGAAATATACTCACAAGATTAGCACCAAACTGAAGTAATAAGTCAGCAACATCTGTATGGCCATTTTCACATGCATAAGTCAGTGCTGTATCAGCTGATGTAGTTTGTGCATGAACATCTGCACCACATTCTAAGAGGTATCGTACCAAATCTATATGTCCTTCTTGAGCTGCTTCCATAAGAGGTGTTGATGCTCCAAGCTCCAAAATCGCACCATTTTTTATTAGGAAATCAGCTACATCTAAAAATCCTCCACAACATGCCAAGGTCAGAGCAGTCTCTTGAGTCTCTTCAGTCTGTGCATTTATATTTGCTCCTACATAACAAACTCTCAATTAATATTTCTTGAAATAAAAATTTTATTATGGTATTAATTATTAACAATTATAGTCTTCGATATACATTCATTTTAAAAACTGAATAAAATTATCCTTCTCAAAATATTGATTTAATTATAATTAAACTACAGCACTACTCCCTCATAAATACAAATTAAATAAGACCATAAAATGACTTGTTAATTTTAAAAATATGTATTACAACATCATTTATAACTTCAAAATCTGTTAACGTTTTTGAATATATTTTTTTTTACATAATTTCTTATCCAATAAAACATTTATACTTTTTAGAATGACAAATGCAATTATAATTTCATATCACGAGCAGAATACTTTTAGAAGTATTTCAATACTTAATTAATAATTTATGAATTATAAGTATTTTAAGTTTAAGTGAGCAGAATGGAGTGGTATAGGGTACAAATATTGGTCACACAAGTTTTAAAATAACTTATAAATCACTCGATCAAATTTCAATTTTTAAGTATCAAATATTCCAAAATTTATATTGCTTAGTAATAATATATGTATATAACAAAAAACTTAAAAAATACATTATTTTTTTTAAAAGAATCAGCCTATAGATAAATATAGATTCATAAAATAATTTAATTTTACGTTACAAGGCACACAATAAATAATATTAGTAAAAAAAATTCTTTAGACTTTTGTATCAACATAATTTTTACTTTAAATTTGTAGTTTTTGCTTAAATGTTAATCTTTTTTTGAGCAGCACCTCAAGTTCACATAATAAATTACTGACACAAAAAACTTAAAACTGATAATCACAAAACATTATTGTATTGAGGAAGGAGATAGATAATAACAATTTATCTAAGATAGGAAAAATACCATTTTACTCATTGTTTAGTTGTTATACTGAAAAATGAAATCATAATATATTATAGAATAAAACAAAATAAGAAAATAAGCGTATTTTGTTTGTATCAACTAAAAACATGACAAAATGGTTTCCAAAATTTAGTTTGGCATGAACCAAAAATTGTACTTAATTTGAGGAAACAAAAAAAAAAATTAATTTAATTGAAAATGTCTCCTGGAACTATAAATGAAATATCAAATATTTTATGAAAAATAAAAGAAAAAACAGCCAACAATTTTTAACCCGAGACTGAAAGAAAAGAACAAAATTAATTTCAAATTAATAAATCTTACGTTGAGTTAAAAATAAATAGCTATATCCATCTTGTTCTGAAAATTATCTTAGCTAAGATACAAAAAAAAAAAAAAAATGTATTTAATTAGAAGTAGGTACACATACATTTCATTGCATATATTTCTTATAAATTAAAAAATTTACTGTAAGTATTTTTTCTGAATAAACTAAGGATTTATTGTTATTGATACTATATAGCCATAAATTTGTAAATTAACTTAAATTAAATAAAAATAATTAAAAATTTACCTTTACTCAACAAAACAGACACCATATCTTCATGACCTTCTCGAGCAGCTTCCATAAGAGGAGTATACCCTTCATCATTGACTTCTTCAATATTGGCTCCACGGTCAATCAACAATAATGCAAGCTCAACATGACCACCACATGCAGCTAAGGTGAGCGGTGACTCAAAACTGTCAGTTGGCATATTAACTTGAGCACCAGAATCTAATAAAAGTCTTGCAACCTCTACATGACCATCCATTGATGCCTCCATTAGTGCAGTATGCATTTCATCTGTTTTATGTTCCTTCAACAAATAATTAAAAAATAGTACATTAATAGTATAAATTAGTTTGAAATCGTAATTTAATTTATAATTAAATTAAAAATTTGAAAAATTACTTGATCAGCTCCTGCAGCTAACAAAAAACGAACCATTTCTAAATGGCCTTTGTAACATGCTAATGTTAAAGCACTTTCTTTAAACTCATTGGAATGAGTATTAATACCAGCCCCATGTTCGAGTAGAATCTATTTAATGAAAATATATTTGTTATTAATTATAATAAAATATTATATTATCTCATTAAGCAAAATGGTGATATTTTAAAAATAAATACTTTTGCCACTGGAACATGCCCAGCACTTGCTGCTTCCATGAGGGGTGTATGTCCATTTTCATTATGATCTTCAACATTAGCTCCATAATTTAAAAGTTCTTTTACAGTATCTACATGACCTCCAGCGCATGCATACATTAATGGCGTATTCCCTGTAAAAAACATATTTGAATTGATGACATTCACATTTATAGTTTATTTAACAACAGTATATAAATATTAAAATTAATATTTGTTTAGAATATATACTAACCTGTGGAAGATAGAGCATTAACAACAGCTCCATGAGCAAGAAGTAGCCTAACAATCTCCACAAATCCAGAAGACGCAGCTTCCATAAGTGGTGTACAATCTCCTTTAATACCCCGATCTTCAACATTAGCTTGCATTGCTAATAAAACCTAAAATATTATTTAAAGGATTTAATTTTAATTTTAAAATATCTGTAAAGAAATTGTATTGTTAAATTGGTTATCTTCGCAATTATTCATATTAAGTCAATATCACTTAAAATATAAAAAAATATAATAGGTTAAATCAAAAATTAAATGTTTAAAGATATCTGACCTGTGCTAATTCGTAATAACCTGCTGAACAGGCAAGGGACAACAAACTTTCACCTTCTTCAGATGTCTCATGGACTGATCGACCTTCTGTTAACAGTTTACGAACAGCTCCAACGTCACCATCATGACATGCTTCGACAAGGGTCCTGAAATTTGATTTGATAATTTTTCGGCTTGTACTAACTGTGGCCTTTATATCCAACATACTTATTATCATTTTTGGTTTCTGCTCTCATCCGTGTCAAAGCTGCTGCCGCCTCGTCTAAAGCACAAGAAACACTATTGGTTAATTTTCGCAGCACTTCAGGGTCTGTGGTGGTCTCAATTGGAACGCCGAGTTTAGTCAGACCTAAACCGCATACGTTTGCACCTGTTAGTTCATTCAAAATAAATCATAGTTTTTTTTAAGGAGAAACCCAAAGTCACCTTAATGTTTTAAAGACCACTTACTTGGTCTAAGCATAGATCCTGCTGCTTGGAGAAGTGCTTCTAATTGACGATGGGTGTCAGGATCTCCTTCTATACTTTGTTCTGTATCTGTATCGTCTGCTGCTATTAGAAAGGTTGAATTTAAATGGTTATTAGGATCTCGACATAATTTCTCTCGATTTATACCAAACCTACCAACCTATAACACAAATTCAAAGTTTATATAAATGCATTGTGTAAATATTTTAAAACAGAGCAAAAAATTATTAACTTAAACAAGTACAAGTTTCAAAGACAATCTTGATATAAGAATTAATTATGAATATTTATTGCAAGTTGCAATACCTAATTTCAAATTTCCTTAAATTAAAATATTAGATACCAATATAATTAGTTCACAAAATAATTTGTTATACTTTTTTCTAATTGTACTATAGATTAAAAAAACTTCATGTTAATTAAAAGTACACTTAAGTTATGATCACTAAAAAAAATTATTCAATCATTATTTGATATTTAATTTTTTTATTGATAAAAATAATTAAGAAAATAAAAATGTATTTAAAGTCCCTACTTTTAACGCAATATTGAATAGAAAATGTATAGTATAATGCATAAATAAAAATATCTAATTAATTTAAATTGCAACAATATTTAAAAATAAACACAATTCAAAAAGTTCTATTTAAAATAATAAAATTTAAAAGTACAGTTGACGCCGCTTATAAGACTCACTTTGGGACCAGCACAAAGTGAGTCTTATAACCGAATGAATCTTATAGGCGAAGTGGAAAAAAAAAATAATTACTTATTTATAAATTTTATTTTACTACATATTTTGCTTTGAGTTTAATACATTAACACATATTACATACTTTATTATTGAATAAATTTAATAATCCCGATAAAAAAACTAAAATTATAATAGGTAAATATTACATATTACGATAACTGTGCAGCCGCCAGATAATCAGTACACTATAATAACAATTATCGTTGCGATAAATGTGAACTTTTATCTGCGATAAAAATTATTATACATTATAAGATACCATCAGAAACTAGAAATAATCAACACAAATATTATTTAATTTTTCAATACCAAATTATTTCTAAATTATAACCAAAAAAGTTTATTTTCTACTATTTATTTTACGAAATTTGAGTCTTATAACCGAAGTGTTGAGTCTTCTAACCGATTTTTTTTTAATGTATTTGGATACGTCCGGATCGTTCCAGACGATTTTGAGTCTAATAAGCGACTGAACCTTATATCTGTGAGTCTTATAAGTGGCGTCTACTGTATTAAAAACAGTAAACTTTTGAGTTTTATCATGTGTAAAATATTAATATTAATTTTCAATAAAAATGAAAATACACAGATTTAATAATATACTAAAGTAGTTAAATAAATGATTTAAAAAATTGTAAATCTATACTTCATAACATAACTTAATAAGACAAAAACATATAATTTATAATACTAAATAGTCTAGCACCGTTTAGAATTAAGGAATGTCCATTTATTTTATTTTAAGATTTGATTCATTCGAAACTAATGATTTAAGTGCGACACCAAACCTTATATCAAGTAAAATTATTTGAAAAATATAAGCATCATTTAAAACTAATTCTATGATATTTTTATGTAAATAGATAATTATGCAAACTACATTATTATCAGTGTATGTCTCCTGATATAAGCTATAAAGAATTTTATTGTTCTAACAATAATTAAATTCTTAATGTTTATTTAAATAAAACTAGGTAAATAGTTAACACAGATTATGGTAATTCTTACGATCCCTTTTCATGAAAAATATTAATTTATAATAAATCAAATAACCATAACATAAAGAAACTACAGGAAAACTCCAGAAGTATAAATATTGATCATAAATGTTATTACAGATAGACCAGAAAAAAAAAAGAAATAATATTAAAAATAATTTTATCAAACAAGGAGGATAATGGATATTACGAAAAACCACTTTTCCTAGTCAAATATTAGATGAAAATAAAAATTGAACGTCCACCAAATTGTTGGTATACAGACCATAGCAGGAATGGAATTGGATGCATATATCACAGTAGGTATCATTAAAATAATTACCAAACAATAGGTAGTCTGCAAAATTTTAATCCGAAAATCGTCGTCGAAAACTCGCAAAAAATCTATCTTTAATTAATAATAAAAAAAAAAAAACATACGCACAACACTTCGACGATCACACGGATCGAAACGATTACACCATGTAGATTTCGGTACACATGTCAATTTTACAGACAATTATTGACAAAAACATGTTAGTCGCGCAATTCTCTGACAGAGACACAAACAAGCCCACACGAGTACACGACTGCTCTAAAACGCGGTGACGTACGTAAGCGGAGTCAACGAGAACAATACAGCGAGGGAGTGGAAGCGGTGGCGGTGGTGGTGGCGACGGTATGTGCCGCGTACATTAGAAAATCTCGATGCGATTGACCCCGGGCCGGCTGGAGGAAAACGAAATAATGAGAATAATACTAATAACCCAAGTCGGTGGACAAAAAAAAACAACCGCACCGACTAACTTCTACACACACAATAATATTATCACAATCATAGTTATTATTATTAACACCGTACGTACTGCACAGTCCTTAACATAATACGTACAACGCCATTGTTATCATACGGAGAGACCGGAGAAGTGTGTAAAAAATTAAAACACACCAGGCTAAGCCACGATAATAACAGCAGTAGGCATGTGGATGACGGGATACACGTTATTATTATTATAATAATAGTAATGTTTTAATTGACGAGAAAATATTTTTGAAATAAGGTACTCTCATACGACAATATATATATTTTTTTTCTAGGTTAGGTTGTCATGCACACACACTCCCCCCTCACCAGGTCCCGACTGGGCGGAAACCAGTTGTGACAAAGGGTGCCCCACGGCTACGGAATGTTGAGGGGGGATCCGATTTTCATGAAAACCCCCGAAAGGTCACGGTGACGTCACTTCGCACAAAAAACCAAAATTATAGTTTAGTTACTCACTGAGCTGTCGACGATTGCGGCGGGGATGACGAAATCAATAGACAAAAATTAAATTCGAAAAAATATTCTACCTATCGCGATACGATTATACGTTTTATTCGTTCCCGTACGTCGGCGGCTTATGAACAATATGAACTAATAATTAAATAATAATTAATAATATTATCACTATCACTACAGTATGAGATATTATAACACTACGATATGCAATATATATTATAATGATAAATGCATACTTCTGATAATTCTTCTTCGGAACCGGACGACCCGGACAAGTACATTTGGTGATCAGGTTCGTCGTACTCGTCGTCTTGGTATTCTGACTCGGAGACGGACTGCAATCTTTTGTCGATGCAATTGTTGTCCGAGGGCTGGACGGGCGTCGGGGGCGTGAACGAGGGGCCGGCTGACGACGGTGCAGCCGTGGCGTTTCCGCCGCTCGATGTCGTGGGTATTTGTTCCATGACGACGACGTTTATCCGGCTCCCTTTGGTGGAAGGCCGACGGTCGCCTTTTTTCTTTAATTTAGCGATTTTTGCGCGGGCGGTCTCAGACACGGCACATACGATACCGCGGACGGCGAACACTAACTAACTACCACTCCAGGAATTACGACGACACGACTGCGACGCGGCACATTAGTGCACCACTCGCGCGGCAATGACCCGTGCTCGACCGCGATATCAATGATCCATCGCGCGCAATACAGTCGTGGTGGTATCACGGAGTGCCCGATAATGAACAAAAAATGTGATATAATTTTTACGGCGAGTGGGCCGGGGGCCGAATATTTTAACGTGAATATTTGCACGAGACACTCACGGAATGAACGGTGTGACCGGACGTGCGTGCGTACAGTCGTTTTGTCGAGGGGTTTACTGACAATTACTTCGTGTCGGCGTTTTTTCACGATGAATTATCAAAAACGAGTGCGGGATTGCGGAAAAATAGTTCGCCATGTCTACGACAGCGACCCCCTCCTTGATCAGATATTTTACTACCGCTGCTGCTGCTACTGCTGTTACTGCTGTTTACTACTATAATACTACTACTACTACGTTACTACTAATACTACTACTACCACCACTACTACTACTACTACTACTATTACTACTAGTTACTACTTCCACTGTTTTTCAATAAGTCATTTTTTTAAATACTGCGGTATCTCCATCTATCCGACAGTTGAATTCACATTTGTTTTTTTTACTCCAAGACCAATTTTGCAAAATTTGATCATCTTCATTCATTATTCAGCCACCCTGGTTTTTCGCTCGGACAGTCAAACCTTATCTTCTATGACCATGAATTGTATACCGAACGACATATATATGTTGTAATAATAATAAATAATAATATTATATATTTATATTTATTAGAGTCTCGTACTATCTTTCGGCAATTTGAGTATTCGACCGTCGACCGTCGTGGTACTTGGATACTCGATATTCAATGTTCAATCAGTCCTATGCCATATGGTTAATACTTTGTCTTTATGACTTATAGTCCATCTTAAATCATAAACCTTGTACCGTTTAACATTAATGTAATATCATGGCTCTTTACTCATACTTAATTAATTAACATAAAAATTATTTCTAACTCATTCACAAATACCAGTACAGTATACCACAAATTTTCAAGCTTAAATTTCAGATGATTCATTTTTGTTGATGATTCAAATCGCTAAAATTGTACAACCGACGACTGATGTATGTTTACGCGGGTTACGGAATATAATTTGTTTGGAAATTTGGAATACGGTCACTATCGACGTTGATCAATGATACAGATAATGGTCAAATTAGTCAATATCTAATCCTTTCGGAATTCGATTACCGCATGGCGCATAGCTCAAAACGTCCCTTCAGTGTCAATACTGAAGAAATTTCATTACCTCGCGTCAACAATCATATAATCGGTAAGCAAATACTCCTAAGTGTCGATTCTATATCCCATTATTTGTCTGTCATCACTTTTCGAATTACGATATACTGTACATCTAAATTTTTTTATACTGACAGAACATAAGTATTGAAATTTCGTGATAATTAACACGTACTCTATACTAATTTTATGGTCAATGTTTTTTCAATAATATTGTTCGCGATACTGCGTGTGTTGATTTAAATATAATGTATGTATTTTGTTTAATTACATCATTTTCATTCAAAGTACAAATTTTGAAATATATTTTGTATTTAAACATCCTATTTACAAATTATAAATTGTAGAAAATATTTCTGTAATTCTGTCACTCAGAAATGAAAAAAAAACATATTTATAAACTAAAGAATTTCACGGGTAATTATTTTCTGTGTTATATGAATCTAAATTCAACAATGTAAATATTTATAATTAGTAATACATAAATGATAAATATATTTCATAACACAATGACAAATTGTAATAAATGTCTTCTAAAAATCATTAAATTGTTGTGATGTGTCGCTTTTAATAACTTAAAACTTATTTATTAATTTAAATTACTTCTAATACTTTTAATAAAGTAGAAGAATTATTAAAGGTACGGTGACAATATTTTTGAATTATCTATTAAATCGTTAGCACTATAAATTATTAATAAAGATGTTCAACATTAAATTATTAACATAATAATTTATGAACTGGAATTTTGCATTAAGTTTTAAATATTACATACAAAAAATTTACATTTTAATCATTGTTTGTGTGTATATTTAAGTTAATTTAAGTAAATAAAATGTTCATATATTTCAATCAATGCATAATTTTATTTACTTTTGCAAAACAACTATCTAAGTTAATATGCAACATATGCTTATTGCACATATTCAAAATTAAATATCATTAATATATATAATTCATTGTATTGAAGAATTATTTAGATTACTATAAAATCATTGGAGACAATTTTAATAACTTATAAATGCAATACCCATAAAAAAGCAATATTTTTTAAATTCCCACAAGTATGATTTAAGTGTTGAATTTTAGTTAGTTACATTTTGGATTCCATTTTTACTACCAAATATTTATTGAATGTTGTCAAATTTTTTTTATGAGTGATCAGTAATAAGATGTAATCAATAAGTATCAAAATTATGTTTGAAGTTTAAACACAACATTGTTTTATTTCAACATATAAAAATCTAGTTTAATAAACAGTAAGTATACAAAAATAAATATTTAAAAACAAACTTTTTCCATATAAAAAAAAATTATAACAACATTAACATATATTTTTAAAACACTACCATATATTTATATCTACCATTAACCTTAATCTTCTGTCCTCAACTAAATAACATACGTTTAAAATTTAAAAACTTGTAATGGAACTGGCTTGTATTTTTTTAATACTCTTTCAAGTGATTCACTTGATTTGAGACCAAATGTATCTAAACAATGGCGATCCATTAAACCTATACATCCACCAGATACAGACTGTAAAAATTTCCAATATGATGGTCTTAGGTTATGTGGTTCGAGTATGGCTGCATGAAATAGAATAGCCGTAGAAAAACAATAAAAGAAAATATTTGCTTGAGGTAAATCAGGAAACAGTCCATCATTAGAACCTTTAATATACATTATCTGAAAAAAATACATGGTTGAGTAATTAATGTAATCCATTCAGTATTTAATATTAAGAATTTATGACAATAATACCTGTAATGTTTTCAACATAACATATAAAGCTATTGTGTTATTACGATACAAGCAAAATGTGAGACTAGCTAATGATCCTGCAGGAATACATATGTATTTTGAATCTTTACCTAATAATCTTCTCATTACACATGATATAAACTAAAACATAAAAAAAAAAAAATCAATAAAACTAATTCATTAATATCAATATTATTAAAATTATAATTACTTTATAGATAGAAGAAAATCCTCCAAGAAAAGCTCCTAAACTAAATGTATCTGGCGATACCATAAGTTTTAAAATATAACTTGGTTTACGTAAAATTCGATTGGCTTGTAACAAAGACTTCAAACTTAATTGTAGTGTGTAACCAACTAAAAATAATCTTGTTCCTGACTAAACAAATTGGTATGTAAAGTGAAACCGTATAATTTATTAATCACTAATTTTTTACTCACACTAAGAATATAATGTAAACATCCATAAGCATGTGGACATACATCACTGGTCCAAATTATCTTTAATTTACTGTCTATAGAGCAGTAAGCTTGATGTATATCAGTAATTACTTGTCGAATAGTATCTTGATTTGATTTTCTCAACTGGGGAGTTGGAGGAGATAACAATGGTTTCGTATAATCATTTTCTTCAGAAGGACCAACAACAAACCTTTAAAATACATCATACACTAAGTTATGTACCAATGCGATTCTGAATAAACAATTATTCAAATTATTGGAGTATTTTAAAATATTTATTTATGATCATTATAGTAAAATACATTATTTTTATCGCTGGATTTACATACTGTAAATCTTTTACATTAAAAGTTAATAATAATATTGGCTTTGATGTTGAAAATAATTTAAGTAAGTCAGTTTGCTCTTATATGATTCTATTAACTACATCAAATGTTATATTATTACATTAGGTATATAAAAAAAAAAAAACAATAAGTAGATAAATAAGTGATACTTCACCTTTATAAATTGTACCACCCTAATTTATGGGAATCTGACATTATGCCATCTCACCATCATGGTTTGATGTAATAGAAACGCTCTAATTATTATGTTTTAAAATTTAAATCATACAATTAGATTTCATAAGAAAAATGTAGACTTTCAGTTTTATTAAAAAAATAAAGTACCTCAAAAAATAATTAGCAAATTTTTAAGTCAGTTGTAGGTCAGATATAAAAATTAAATATTAAGATTTTAATAAAAAAAGAAAAAACGACAGAAAAATAATAATTATATAGTAAGTCAAGAAATTAATTAGAAATTTCACTCACTTAATTTTTTACAAGCTTAAGAAATTCTTAGACTTTCATTTATCATTAAATTTTTTTACAAGTTAAGAGTGGTGTTTTTTGCTTTGATATTCAAGAATTGCACTAATCTTTGCTTTTAGAATATTGAAACTAAAGAAGCTCTTCTATAACTGGAGATATTAATTATAGAGTTATGAGTGACAATCATTAATATGTTGCCCTGTTGATTTGATGGCGTCAATAATAAAATTTTATTTGAAAAAAAATTACCTCATTTCTTTTTCTAAGAGATTCTACATCACTATGATAGATTCATAACACTTCTATTGAGAACCACTGATATTTATATATATACATAGGAGTATCTTTAAATATAGCCTAATTAATTTTAATTATTATTTACCTAGTATATACAATCAATCAAAGTATTCTAATTAAAATTCTAATCAATACCTGAGTATTTAACTTTTTTTTTGTATTATTTGTTTCCTTGAAAAATTTTAAGCTTTATATAAAACATTCGTAATCAAGTGAATCCCAATATATACAAGTAATTAATTCATATTTTTTAATATTTGTAACAGAATTATAATTTATGCATGATAATAACGGGTTATTGTTAATTTAAGTATATAATTTATACTGAAAAAAAAACCAAACTACTAACAGATATTATATTTATGTATAATGAATAATTAATAAAAAAATCAATGCTAAAATTATTTATTAAAAGAATATTAGAATACTATTTATTTTTACTCTCTAACCCATACGTAACATACCAAATAGGTATTTAGCAGAATCAACCTTGCTAGCTTTAGTATTAGAATAAATTGACCTATTAACAAATTAAAAGTTTAAAATATTATCTATGAACAATTGTTTTTTTACAATATTTCAATTTTAAAGCAGGATAATATGAGCTAAAATTTTAATACCTCCAACATGCTTGAAAATTTAAACATCATAAAAAAATCCTGAAAACAAATATAAACCCAGATACTGCTCTTAAGTTTAATAATAGGTCAACTCACTCTAATACTAAAGCTGATGAACAACAAAATACTGGTTTTCCTGAATGCAAATTTGTTGTTATTTATGTGTTTGAAAGAAAACAAATAGTATGTTAACAACAACCTATTAATAATTTAAAAATTAAAACATTTTTTAAAGAAAAATACACATAGGATTTCATGTTGATTCAGTCATCTTGCAACTTTAATTAGTAACGCTAAAAACTTGTTTATTAATTTGTTTTGTTAGTTAACACGTTCACTGCTGATGACGCCAATTGGCGTCATTTAGCATTGTTCCCGTATGCTGATGACGCCAATTAGCGTCATCAATATATGATTTTTCTTTTCTTTATAATTTTATCAGCGTTACGGATAAACAAATAAGTTTTCGTCAGCGTTATCTTCAAGTATTGTTTAATCGTTTTGTGCTAGTCGTACCTTGATAATTCTAATTTTAGATTTTGGTTTATCCAGTTTTATCTGTTACCTAAACATCCCAATTTTCGTCAGCATAGTGACAGGTATATCAAATTATAGTCAGCAGTGAACGTGTTAAAAAAGAAATGTATTTACCTTAAAAGGGAATATATTGAATCTGTTTTATTGTGTTGTCCTCTAAAAAAATAAAGGAGAAGTGTAATTGATGATCCAAATATAAACAAATCTCCATAAGGAATCGGATTTATAATGCCTCTATTAACCATCATATTATAGAATGTTTCTGAGGCCTTAAAATATAACATAACTTTAAAATGGTTTCAATTATATTATTATAATCAAATAAAAATTATAATCTAATATACATATAATTGTATGTTTAATTTGAGTACTAAACATAATAATTGTGAAAGTGACTTACAACATTTGTTACATATAAACTTAGTAATCCTCGTCTTGATGGCCTTTCAATTAATATAGCGACTACACAGGTTAAAAAACATGGAAGGAATGCTACACTTAATACATTGAATTTTCCAAATAATCTTCTGAAATTATACAATAATATTAATAATAATCAACTATCATTAAAATATATAAGACCAGCAATAGCCTATAAACTCTCAAAATGCTAAGGAAATTAAAAATGAAACTTCTTATATGTGATACTTAAAACTAAAATTAATTATTAAAAAAATAATATTAATAATTATGAATTTCAGTGATTGATTTTTTAATAAAAGTATGAAAATCACTTAATTACCCACTAATTACTGCTAGACTAGCAGAATAATCAGGCAATCATTAAATTCACCTAAGTTTTAAAATCTTTAAGGAATTTGTAAAAAATGAATACACATTTGTCTCATAAAGAAGTAATTACTTATACTGTATACCAGAAACAAAATTGTTTTTTTTTTTGTTTTTCATATTACACTTGCAAATGAGCTGTCATGAAATTATATGATTTTTCATATTAGCAGTTACCTTAATAAGCACACTATAGATGAAAAACCAAATGCATGGCACGACAGAAAAGCAGTTGACTGTATAATACTCAACAGAGTTCGTTTGAGTTCTTTCTTAGTCGGCTTACGACCTTTCATCAGTAAAGTCAACTACCAAAAGAATTAATAAATTATAAATATTCAGTCCAAAAACTAATTGAATAAACATATACATTTAATAAATAATATAATACCATGTATGTGGTAACATAAATTCGAAACGAAGCTTGGATCGAATGAATGAGTACACCGGCACTTGCATCGGAACAAGAAGATACCCACGGGTGCATATATTCATGACATGATGTATCTATTGTTTTTAATATTTTACTAGCAACTGCCATAGTGTTAGAGAAAGGCACAAATGTCAATTATAATATGATTATATGTTTATTTAAAAAACACAACATTCACAATTTGATAGTTTAAACCGAATTTCAAATTTAAATTATATATTCCAAAGAAAAATATTTGTAATACATTAATTTAAAACAATCTTTATACATTTAATAGTTACTCACTCACTAATCACTATACGCCATACGGTATTAATTGAAATTTTAAATCACTATTTAATGCTGAATAAACTAAATACGTCCTCTATAGCCTATACCCCGTTGTGATTTTGAATTCAATGTCCACTGTACACGAACACACCATTATATAGTGAATTCTTAAACGCTTTCAACTTTCATGATTTACTATCTCTGTACCTCTGTTATCACTTATCTATGTTGTACATAATATTTTGATAACAATTTGTGAAATTTGTAACGTCTTATGATACAACTTATTACTTAAAAGTTAAAATATTAAACCCAGTGGCACAAATCCACCAAAATACCGAATAATAGCTAAATATTTATTATTTAGAGCATAAGTTTCTTTATTTCTCTAATCTATACTTCTGAGTTATAGTCTAAACTTTAAAGCTTTAAGCCGTTTGCTACAAGTTCCGTGATAAAATAATGGTGTCTGGAGGTATAACAATAAATAATTCACAGATTTGACTTATTTTATATTTCTTTAATGATGTACAATAAACCTTAAATATAATATAGATAGTAATAAAAGTCCATAATCTATATTATATTTATGCAAACAAACATATTATTTATTATTCATAAAACTTCTGTGAAACCATAAATTAATTAAATCATAATAATATCATGGACGAACATAAATAATTTATTTAAGGATATCTATTTTCATTATTTTCTAGTTTTCTACGGATTTAAAGTCTTGTTGTTTGGACTCTTGAGATGTATAATGTTTGTAATTAAACAATATATAAATAAATTATAACATATAAGAATTAAGAAGTTTAATTTGCCCGTGATTTGGTATAGATAAGAGGGGACAAGTTAGGTAATAGATTTTCTTGTGTTACTTTCCAGTCTCTTTGGATTTATTTTATCAATAATCTGTTGGCGGTTAAAGGTGGTTAAAGGCCCGATAACACAATGGATTAATATTTAATTGTCTAATGTGTATTGTGGAATCGTGGATTAAAGTTGGTGGTTAAGCTTTCCGTTTTCACATTTTACTAGTTTAGTGTTTTATGTCTTGACTGTTAATACTGTTGTCTGTTGACGGTTACGTACGTGGTCTAGAGTCTGGACCGTATCAAGATTGAAGAGTCGTGTCAACACGAAAATACAAATTACTAAACCTCGCTAATTAATAACTCGACAAACAACAATTTACGAGTAAGAATAATTACAATATTGTACAATATTCAAATGTTATATACGTTTCACAAATATAATGATTGTCAATAGCAGGTAAAAATGTACAATACTAAATACAAATTACCGTAATGTATCCAATTCTTTTACAGTATTTGATTTTTTAAAGTTTTTTGGTTGTTTTTATTGTACTTATTATTGTGACATGTTAACTGTAAATATTTAAAATATTTTTTGTATTCTGTAAT
Source organism: Melanaphis sacchari (assembly GCF_002803265.2). NCBI lineage: Eukaryota > Metazoa > Arthropoda > Insecta > Hemiptera > Aphididae > Melanaphis > Melanaphis sacchari. The sequence continues at coordinate 367,280 of NW_020271649.1, read as the reverse complement.
CAGTTATTAATCATTTATATAATTTTGATATCAAATAATCTAATTTTACTATATGTACTATTAATTTCAATTTTTAGTAATATTCCAAAATGTCACTTACAAAACAAACCAATGAACATTTGAAAGAGCAACTTCTGAATTCTAACCCTTATGTTAAACTTACTCGGCTTACAAAAGAGGATATAGATCTGTATACTGGAATGTAAGTATAACTTTTCAACACATTTTACATTGATCTAATTATGTTTAGTTAGTAAAAAAAAAAATTTTTTCTTTATTACGTTTGTTTAGTAAACAGAAAAAGGAGAAAACACCTAATGTATCAAATACAAATATTCCTCCTAGAACAATAAAACAGGAATATCATGATGATCTTAATAATGAGATTTACGAGTATGTATAGTATATGTTAAAATATCATTTTTATATTTTCATTGTTTTTACTAATGATACTTATCAATTTATAAGATATAAAATTAAATATTAAAAATATTTTTATGCTGCTTCTTAATAGTAATAAAATTAGAAATGTCTCTCAGAAACTAATCAAAATATAATTTGTTGTATTTTGATGGACATGACTTTTGACAACTATTAATCTATATTATGCCTTACCTTTTCTCTTTAGACTTTGTTTCACTATCTAAGTAATCCCCAATATCTCTTGATATTTTGTATGTGAATATGGATTATATTCACAATGAGATTTTTGTATCTAGTATCATTTAATCGTAGTACTAACCTAACCAAATTCAAATTAAGTGAACGATTAGTAAATGGTACATAATTTTTCTTGAATCAATTACCATGTCAGATAAATTGGTAGTTCACTAGTTCTGAGTTTAAATAATTCATGTGTGGCGTAACTCTAAAGTCCAATTAACGTTTTACAGAAAAATATCTCAAATACTGCCATTTAATTTGATTAATCATAATAAATGATTTAATTAATTGAATATGTAATTTTCATATTTGAATTATATTATTTATTATTATTATTATTATCATTTTTTTTTTTTTTTTTTTTTTATCAAAGAAATACAATACAACATACTTCATGGCAATCTTCGGTGCAAGAATACGAGACTACTGTCAAAATTGAAACTACTAATTTAATTGAAATAAAAATTGAGCCAGAGGATAGAACTGAGGACACTACATTTTCAAACTATGTAGAAAATGTTGACAGTGAAGAATTTGTTTGCAAAGAATGCTTTGCTCATTTTGATAATTTTGAAGTATTTGTCATCCATAAAAATTTATCACATAACAATAAACCTTATGTATGTGAAATATGCAATGCACAATTTGTTCTTGGCGCTCATTTGAATCTACATCTTGTTGAACATGTTAATTATTTATGTGTGAAAAATTCATCCACGAGTCCTTCAGAAATTCAGTCGTCATCTAAAAGTAATGTGACAATAAATCCAAGTGGAAATTACAAGAACTCGAGGTCAACCACCGCATTGGCTAAAAATTCCTGTAATTCTAATTCTTCAGTAGATTTACAACAAAATGTTTCAAACAATTCAACTCAAAACTTTTGTGTAACTGATTCCAATATAACTTTACAAAATAAGAAATTCAAATCATTTAAGTGTGTAAGTTGCATGTTTACATCAGAGTCTGAAACTCAATTTCTTAACCATCATGCTATTTGTAGTAAAATTTCAAAAACCTCCAAGTTCCACCAATGTCATATATGTATGAAATCATTCAAAAATTATTCTGCATTAAATGGTCATTTGAAGTATCATAGTTATAGAAGCGAAATAATTTCAAGGAGACAACTAGCATTAAATAAGAAGAAAGTGAGTAATCAAAACAAAAGTGGCCTTGTAAAATCTCAAAAATATGTTTTTCCAAAGATTGCAAATTTTAACAAAGGTCTTAAGTGTAAAGATTGTAATAGATATTTTACTACACGTCGCAAATTAAATATTCATTCCAAGCAACACAAAAAACAAATGATATGTAATCAGTGTAATAAAAAATTTGTTTTGAAGAAAAGCTTTGAAAAACACTTACTATCACATACTAATGGATTGTCTAATGTTACTTCATTGAATGAAAGTAGTTCACGGCATAACCAAAAAAAAAATAAAGAATTAATAAAACACAATTCTGCTTCTAACAGTAAAACACAGAATATCTCAGAAAAAGATAAATCATTTCAATGTCCTATTTGTAATAATTATTGCAAATCAAAACAATCCCTAAGTCAACATAAAAGACATCATCATTCTGCTATCAAACATTCTAACCGAAAACTAAAATCAAAAACCGTTGAATGCGATTGGTGTAGTATAATAATAACAAAATGTAACTTGCTTCGACATATTAAATCTTTGCATCCTAACATCAACCCTATAAAATGTTCACACTGTCCAATGGCATTTAAGGATTCTCCTTCATTGAAGTTGCATGTGTTTGAATGCCATACAAATTAATTTTAATACTTTATTTGTATGCTTTTAAATTTTAATTAATTTAAAAACCAAAATCATAAGAAAACACTAAGGTTTATCGGATTATAGTACAATGTTCATTTAATAACTAATTTTCAAAATATTTTTATTCCTGTACTTTCTCCTTTAAAATATTTTTCTAATTTCTATGTATTTATTAATTTTATAAGTCTACTCATAATTAATTTACTTTACTACCTTATTTTACAATTTTACTATTTTTGTATCGAAATTTTTATTTATAATTAAGTTATTTTTTCAATTTTTGTATTATAATATTACTTTTAATTATTATTATTGTATATATTTAATGGCAGTGTAAAATATACTGACACAATAATCATAATTAGGTTATTATTGCGATCCTTGGGGATTGCTAAATATACCATAGTCAGACCGATAAAGATTTTTAAAATATATTTTATAATTATATTTTTCATAATGTGTATTAATATTTATCAACAAAAAATAAAATTTCTAAAAACTAGAAAGATAGTTTCCCATCATAATTAATTTATTTGTAATTTAAGAAATATGAATTAATACAAATTTGACCTATTAATACCAGCTATTTTTTTAGTTTTCATAATTATTATAATTGTTTAATACCCAACCTATAATTTATACTATTCTTTTTTTATCAATAAAATAAAAAAATATTTTATTATTTAAACTGTTTAGTTAATTATTAAACCTCTTAGAATGGTAAAACACACATTTTATTGTATTTTAATACAAAGATCATAATCATAATAATAAATAATTGTATTCTTCTTAATTCTATAATCAAACGTTTTATGTTGTTTTTTAGATTATTATTTATTGTTAGTCAATTTTCTTTTACTATAGTATGACATGCGTAATATTAAATGCTATTGTCTAGTCTTCAAGTTCAGTAATCTCATTATATACCATCACCAAAACTTATAAAATTATTGTTAACAAGATTTCAAGCATATTTCATGTTCTTGTATTAATATGTATATGCTTAATGCTTATACATATGTTTCTGTTAAAGTATTAAATCTTTTATAATTTAACAAACTGCTTTGGTTATTTTAAACAATCTTTGATTGAGAATAGTAAAAGTATTATTAATTAGTTAATAACTTAAAATAAAATTATTATTTTAAATATGTTAATAAAATATTGATGACATTCAAATAATAACATATTTTGGAGTTATTTTTTATATACATTTACAACAACAAAAAAAAAAAAAAAAATGCATACAAAATTTGACGATTTCAGCATAAATATATGAAAATTAACTAAAAAATTGTACATTCTATAATTTCCTAATTATATTTTAAAAATTAATTTAATTTATTGTTTGTCTAATTTTAAAATATGAAATACTCGTAGTATACACATAACTAAAATTTATTATTACAAGATTAGCTTTAGTGATATTTTAAATTACTTAATATTTTATTTTTAAATACTTATAATATAAATGCTTTAATAGTAGTAGATAAAAAAAAAAAAAAAACAGTCTGTAAATTTTACTATTATTTAGAAACATTAATTCTTATATCAAGTTCAGTTGTATAATTATTATAAGTAATTAAAATTATATTTATTTATTAATAAGTTGCATTAATTAATTAAAAATGTTCATAAAAACTATTTTTTTTCAATATTTATATATTATAATCATCTTTTTTATTTATATTTATTTTTATTAATGTAATTTTATACATATATGTACTATATCTTAGTAGTAGATTATGCATGTTGCCCGTTGTTGGTAAGTTTCTATTTTTTTTATATGTATAATGTATATATAAAAATAATTGATATCTCATCTTTTTTAATATCTATATAACAGCTCCTTTTATTTATAAAAATTTACACTACACGTCTACGCATTTTTTTTATATACAATGATATACTACAGAGTTGTTGGCATGGGAACAAAATTTCTTATACCCCTTCTACATCACTTACACATAATTATAATTTTTAGTAAAATCACTATCAACAATTTTTTTAATAACTAATAATTCTTTACTTTAATATTAAAAATTGTACATTATTATTATTTGTTTGATAACAGCTAATCTATTTTTATTTTAAAAACTAAGTAAATATACTTAATGAAATATAAATCTGCAAACAATAAAACCATTAACAAATACTTTATTTATATATGGGATATATCATTTAAAATTTAATTAATATATATTTAATTCCTTTTAAGTTATTTTGCTTAAACTTGCTTCCTGGTTAACACTTTCATACCACTGTTATGTAAGACAAGGGGATCAACTTGATTACGTTTTTTTTTTTTGACAGAAAACAATTTTATAACATTTGGATGAGGATTAAAATTGGAAAGATTACACATATTTAAATTATTATAAGGTGAATTTTTATATAGTTCCTGATAATAACGATGACCTTCCATAGTTCTATTAATTTTCAATTTTATTTATTTATCTCATATAAAAAAAAGTCTTATTCATAATTCTCAAATCTGTTGTGCACACATCCAAATATCCGATTTCGAACTTTACACTTTGTGTCGGAACTTCCTAAATAATAGGTGCTCTAGATATATTGAAACTATTGAGTCCTAAATGTAAATATGTATGCATTGCATATTATAAATAGTAACTGATGTCTGATAAAAATATTACCTATATCTAAATATAATAGCAAAATATACATTTTATTTTATGGGTTATCTTTTCGTAGTTTTATCGCCATGATTCTATTATAATTTATAGCATTAAATAAATTAAATACCTACCTACATGTATATTATTTAATTAATGGTAATAGTATTGAGAATTCCAGATGTTCATATTATGTTATATTATACTAACTACAGTCTGTGGATAATGGATATTCTGTTAAATAAAATCAAAGAAAAAGTTATACGTTACTTATTTAATAGGTATATTCTTAAATCTAAACATTTTATTTTCATCGTACCTAACATACTAACAGGTATACGATATACCTATTCATTATTTTTACCTATTGCTCGTTACTCTTCACCACAATGAAATTGAACTTCGAATCATGGATTAATAATTTATGAATTCATGTTTCCGCTTCGGTACACTTTCGTTACAATAGAGTTTTGTAATTTGTATTAACATAATGTCTATAAATATTCTATTTCTACTTTGTATTAAAGATTATTGTAGTGGACGGTAAATTTAAAATATAATTTATTGAGTTACAATCCATTATTTAACTCAAAGAAAAATATAATTAATATTTTGATTCTTACAAATTATATTTATCTAAAAAAACATATAATATAGGTACTGTCTTGTCTTTCATGCTTACGCATTATTCATGTCCTTGTTTTTTTGGCATTTTATTTGGTTGCGAACAAATGGTAAGAATCGGTGAATAGGTTTACTATTTTAGGTCAGTACTTTAAAAATTGTTTGAAGATCAACTTCATCAATTAATACTGAAATCGAACATTGATTTGTTACTTTCACAAATTCAAAATTTCAATTAGTTTTATTGTTGTATTAAAATGGTTTTTTCTTCTAAGGTTAGACATCTACTTATCATTACTTTATAGTTTTCACGTTCGGAAAGCGTTATTATCAGTTATACATATTTCTTCAGTTATTTTAATCGACTAATAAAAAAATAAAGTGTCGAGCCTACTGAACCTAGTCCATTAAAGTTTTGATCTGTGAAGTGGTCGTGTCCGGTGTCGACGGTGTTGTACAACTGTCAAGACTCAGTTTGACTAAATCTAAATCACACAAGAAATAAATAATAATATATAAATGCTCAGTACACCTAAATTCGCTTCGCGTCTTTGAAGTCGCTATACCAAGAACGCTAATAATGTATACATGAATAATAAAAAAACTTACAAGTAATAATACGATTCTTAAAACCAAAATAAATAATCTTTTTCTATTGATTATTAATAAAGAACTCAACTGGTAAGTTATCGACAATAGTTCATACCCACTTAAATTTATTCATATTTATAAAAGGTACGTTATATCAAATAATTGATCATTATATATTATTTATAACAGGCGTCGTAAGCTCTAGCGCTCTACGTTACCTGTCTAATTCAATGAATATACATAGGATAGAAATATAGAATAAATTATTTCCAGTACATTTTACACGTAGTAGTCAATTATTATTTACTATTATTCCAACGTAGGTTAGACTGTACGAGTTAAGTCTTACATTTTTCAGGATATAAACTTTAATGACTAACTGAAAAGCGATAACAATAAGATATTATATTTAATTTTTAAAATTTAGTTAAAGATACTTAACAAAATTTATACGAAAATCTGTGAGATATGTGTTAAATTTAAATTTAATGATAAATCATTGAATACAAAAAATTGTTGTGAGTGAAAACTGTCAATCTATATAACTTTTACTAGTTATTTAAGTATTTTACTTTTTTACGCGTGCAATGATTATCCATTAGTATCAACATTTAAATTTCAGAAACTTTTAAAAAATATTTAATAAATTACGCCCACTGTTTTTTTAAATTACAGTAATAGTAATATTTGAGGATCCTTATATTAAATTTTCAATACCTTATAACCCAGCCAAAATTTTTATCTACATTTTTAGAAAAAAAATTAAATTTTAAATGCAAGGCCTATACTATAGAATAACTCAACACTAGTCAAAATGTAAACATTTAAATGAATATATTTTAAAGTATTTACGGTTATTCGTTTTTTGCTTACAACAAAATTGATTTTAACAAATACTAATTTCATAAGAATTTTCAATTTTCCCTTATTTTTTTATTGTTTTTTCAAAAAATTAAGTAACGAAAGAAATTTTTTTAATTTTGACCCTCTTACTTGTAGTAGGTACTCATTAGATTTATTTTCCTATAAAAAATGATTTTGAAGTATTCAGGCACGTAGCTAGGCATTTTTTCATAAGGAGGCCGATATTTTTTGGTATCTTTCTATTTTTTGTACCCCCCCCCCCCCATATCATTTCACTTCTTATTACACAATGACTATAAAAAAAAAACTATATTTCACAAAGTATTGTCTATGTATTAGTTAAGTATAATAAATAGATAGATACCAATACCAATTAGTATGAAAAAGTAATCATAATATTATCGATTAGGTAAATCAAAATTTAATGAATAAAATCTTTTCTTTTTTTTTTAATTTTTAAAATCATTAATTTAATAAAATAATATAATCACCAATAGTAAATAACTTGAGTCCAGAAATAGATATATATATATAGTCGTACTACCTCCTATGTTATAATATTATAGGTACTTTATACAGATTATTTAAGTGCTGAGATTACAGTTACGCATATTATAACGCAATAAAACACTAATGATAATAATGATTTAAATAATAAAAATAAATAAAATAGGTATTTAAATTTATTGATAATATTGTACATAGAATAAAATGTCTTAAAAATGTAAAATATGTAGTCGCCCCCTCCATGACCTCAATTTTCTTATTTATTTTATTATAAATTGGTGTATTTTCATATATATGATGTATGGAGTTCGCCCCCCCCCCCTATAAAAGGGTCTAGGGACGCTACTGTACTAGAATATCTAAAACTACATGAATGCATTATTAATTATATAATAAGAAAATAATTACAATAATTATTAATTAGTAAAAAAAAAAAATATAGGTAAATAAGACTTTAGTAGATAAAATTTATTCGAAGTATCTATGTATAATTTTCGTACTTACCTCTCGGTTCTCAAGTTTTTTTGATTATTAAAATAATTTATTAAAGTTCTCTTAGTTATTATATCGTGCCTTGTTAACTATTACGGTCTACAACGCTACGTGTTTTCAGTTTTGAATGAATCAATGCTCAAACTCAATAGAGAATAATATTTTTTTGTTATTTTGTTAGGCATGTTTATCGTATTACATAGGTTCACTATTGTAATGTTGTCCGTAGTTGTGTTCATCAATGTACGTTCAATAACCGTATTTGGTATTTCTAGTTTTCAATCTATTAGATAATAGATGTACTGTCTTACTCTTATCTCAAATTGTCGAGTGACTAATACTTATAAAATAAAATCTTAGAATTACATTTTTGTTATACGTTTGTTAATTAAATGGAATAATATAATATAATATATTTAGGATTTGGGACGATTAAACGCCATAATATTTAAAATATTTAAAAATAAAATTAAGGATGCTAGTTTGGGGCCATTTACTTTTCTTAGAGGGCCAGGCCTCCTCTTGACGACGTGCCTGGAAGTATTATAATTTATAATTTTCTAAATGGTGTTAGGTGATTTATATAGAGACATAAAATACAAATCGCACAAAATAATTTTCAAAACAATTGGTTCATCATCAAATAGCTCAAAATTTTAAATATAATTTCAACAACATAATGTGTTTTCTGCAAAAATATGGCTCCAAAAAATTAATTTTACATACTGATAAATGCATTCACTTATTTAAGTTTTAATGATTTAACTTTAATGTATCACACAGTTATGTATGTATGTGAATATTTAAATTGTAAATCAACTTGAAAAATAATGCAAAAATTTAGACCGTACCCCTGGTGGGACTCGAACCCACAATCCCCGGTTTAGGAGACCGATGCCTTATCCATTAGGCCACAGGGGCTGGTGCGTGGAACAAATAAATTGGTGAGATTTAAGCCAATCATGAAATTGAAATATATTTTTTTAGTTTTATTATTGACAATTGTAATTTTAGAAATCATTAGATATATTCAATTTTATTATTCACTTTTATGTTATTGTATTATTTACTTCAGATAAGTATCTTATTTTTGTTTCAGACACATAAATCAGAATTCAGAATGATAGTAGTTATATAATTTATTTTAGTTTCGAATTTTCCATATTGCTATACTAATCAATTTATCAGGTTATGTTTACGAAAATAAGTAGGTATTTATTTATAGAATTTATTTTTAATTTACGAAATTTATGAATGTATTATTATTGACTATAATATGTATGTTTTTTTTTGTGGTGAATATACGATAAGTAGTAGGTAGATTGAATTATTCGATTTTTAACTTAGTTGAAGTTAATTTTTGAGTTTCGATAGAGAATTGGATATAATTATTTTTAACTGGCTTAAAGAAGTTAGGATGATGACCTCATAAAGGACTTATCTTTCTAGAATTTTTAAAAATAACCAAGGTTAACAAAATATTAATTATAAAAATGAATTTTTAGACAAAACTTGTATAAAAAAATCAGTTTTTTTTTATGTAACTATAGATATTTGAAATGTTTACCTAATATTTATAAAATTCTTTTCTTACATAAAATATAATTTTAAATTTAAAAATGTACCACAAAACAGGTAAAATTGTATACGGGTTATTAGTTTCTCAGCCCTGCTTTCACTAATAACAATTATTAATTATTTCTTAATAAGAATAAACAATAATAACTTAATAACCATTAATATAATAATATAAAAATACTGTAGAATCTCATGATGTTGATACTGAACGTTGGTATCTCGATTTATTTGTTATCTCAACTAAATCTTCTTGAAATTAATGAAATTACCTTTACAATAAAACTCGATAGCTAAAACTTATATCTATTCCTCTTGTTATTCAATTCATCAAGAGTTTACAATATGAAATTATTATTTTTAAATATGTACATTGTACCTAGCTAGTATAATAGCAAGTCTGTAGTAGGTAATAATTTATTTCTTCATGCGTTTCGAATGCTTACAATTTTCACATTATAAAATATTGGGATAGGTATTAGGTAGTTTAGGTAGTTATAGCCGGTATAGGTATCTAAACTTATAGCGATTACCTACATATCTTATATTTTGTTAAAATGTTGTTTCTTGATAACTCGGATGAAAATTGAAAACTGAAAACCATCATTTCTTTTACCGTTAGCTTCAAAATGTTTAGTGAAGATAGGAATTTTTTTAAAAATATTTACTCTTGAAGGGGCTTTTAAAAATATTTTTTCCCATTCGAAATGAGTTGTTCAACTTTTGGGAAATATTTCCTAATTTCTTCTGCTACTCAAGTAGTGCATGTGCTACACATGTTTCGTACAACATTTTAGAATAATATACTTTAATACATTTCACCATATATGATGCTGTGTAACTTAAAAAAAAAAAAAACAATACGTTGTCATGTTTTATTCCATTTGTCTAAATAATGTGAAATGTTCTACCAAAAAGTTTAGAAATAGTGCTATAGTTGACTTTCTAATCCGTCCATGATAAGTGATTATACTTTAATAAGTCGACGGTAAACCTACTGAATATGTGTATCATATTGTATAAGACGATGTCTTTGACCCATGAATTACAAACCTATGAAATTATTGAGATTTGAGATATGCCATATGCTTAAAGCATTACACAGAAGAGTAAATTACAAAAAAAAAAATATACTAAAACATATTACTTAAGTGACTTGTTGTTACTCTGCGAGTATTTCTTATTTGTAAAGCAATGTTTAGTATATTACATAATAAATTAACGTATTTCGTAGTATATATTATAATTATATTATGATTTATAGATTAGATAATTCATGTTGCATAAACTATATGCAGGCATTACATAAGTACCTATAGTCATCACTACTCATCACTCATCAATCGTAATTTTTTTTTTTAATTAATATTATGGTTACTAGATAATTTTATATAATATAGTTATTTTGTTTTCTATGGTTTATCTAAAATATATCTAAATACTTTTGTTTGTTTATACTTAATTTACTATTATACAGTTTTAATACAACTAAGTTTTAATGATTTTGTGTTCGTATTCTAATTTCTGTTATCACGTTTAATGAAGTTTTAATATAGATATTTATATAATATAAAAACGCTTAATTTTAGATAAACAAGTATTGTACATTATCACTTATCATAATTCATAATTATGATAGTAAATCAGATATAGTTATAAAAATATAATATATATAATATATTCATCAAATCGTCAATTTGTATAGTATAGGATATCTGGATATATGTATAGGTGTATTCTTATTATTGTCTAGTATGCGTACAAACATTGGTTTTAGAATATATTTAAGTATATTCTAAAATCAATGCTTCAACTTATAAGTGAAATTATTATGATTGGATAATACATTTAAATTTTTTTTTTTTTTACCAAGAAAATATTTGTGCCGATTGTCAAAATTTCAAAATAAATTATGACTTATGTGAACCATGTGGCATACGTTGAATTTATTAATTTTAAGTTTTAAATATCTAATGACTAATTTTGTGTTTTACAATATAACTTTTCGACCAGAAATTGCATGATTCCACTGATTTCAGATCTGAAACGCCGGATGGCATAAGTCAATTTAATATTTACCGTTATCGTTATACTTTACAGATACTCATATCTTCCTATTAAAGTGTATGTATGTATACACTTAACTTTTATTTGCAGAATTTTAGATAATTCTGATTATACCTATACGTAATAAGTACTAATAACTAATAACTAATAAGATCGAAATTAATATGATGAGAAATCACACGAGAATAAATGTATTAAATATAATTATTAAGTTTAAATTTAACTTGTTAAAAACACATTTATTAATAAATAATTATTTAGAAAAAATAATACTTATAATAAGTTGTTTATACATTTTAGATATACATTTTGCAAATATAAAATTACACAACCAAGCAATTAGTCCAATAGACAGAAGTAAAATTAATAATACGTCGAACAAAAAATACTGTAAATCATTTAATCCTATGGAGTCACTTTTTAAATGTCCAGCCCCGCCGTACCGTATAACATACTCGACCCAGTAAACAGCATGATCAAGGGGTTTCATCGGTTGATCTTTGTACACATGACTCTGTATAATTGCTTTCTCCTTAAACCTAATTTAAAAACAATTATTTTTATGATAATAATTTTAATTAATTGAATTATTTGTATATACATCTCATTGGACAACACTTCTTTGATGGTATTTTCAAAAGATTCTTCAGTAATTTCAAAAAAATTTACTAATTTACCATAACCTATTTCTTCGACTATTTTCATGTTAAAATTTTGTTCAGCGAAAAAAGGTACTCCAACTACAGGTTTTGCATTACAAACAGTTTCTTCTAAGCTATGTAATCCTCCGTGAGTAATGAAAAGTATTACATTTGGGTGAGCTGCATGTATGTAAAATATTGTATAATATGTTATGTCATATAAAAATTAAATGAATATAAAATATTGATTTTTAGAGAAGTGTATAACTAACAATAATAATGTATTAACATTATTACCTAAAATATCCCTCTGTGGAAACCACGAACCAGTCATGATGTTTTGAGGCAGTTTTACATTACTGTCTTCGGGTGTCCATTTTATTATTACTTTTTGTTTTAATCTTCCAAGAACATTAATAAAAATTTTTAATTTTTCTTTAGGTAAGTCATTTAAATTAACTAGCGTACCAAAACTAAAAAATATTACTCCTTGATTTGCTGCATCTAAAAATGTTTGAAGATTCTAAAATTATAAATAAAAATTGTGATTTTTATAAAATTTATAAGTTATGTAAATAATTAATAAACCATAACACAATTTAAAAATGATGATGTTGACGTGTATAAAATATACATTTTTGTCGATACTTAACAGATTTATAACTTTAATCTTTATAAGTATTAACATCATAGGCTGGAGTCCTAAACATGTTTTTTAACAAAATAAGGTACCTTGGGAATATAATTTGTCCTCACTACACAATTATAAGTTTTAATTTATATGAATTATCTAGGAAAATGATGAGTAAAATTGAAGCCCATCCCAAGCCCTCCCCCCCTAATTATGCCTTTGGTTAACATATATTTTACGAAATTGTCGAAATTATATTAAAACCCTATAACATAACTATTAATATTGAACCGGTATCAATTTTAAGTTTTAATTTACCTAGGTAGTTATTTACATAACCTTATGTTCATACAGTATTTTATCTTCAAATAGTTATTGTAAAAATCAAAAATGTATCTCTTCTTATCTTCATTTCAATTTCTACAAAAAAATGTATCAAATTATAGGTGCTGTTAATTCGTTAAGTAGGTACATATATATATGCTTTTAGCATTTAACTTATTTAAAATATTATTCAAAAATGTATTTTCATATTATGTACTAATAAAAAATTCATATTAAATAGTATATAAAATATTAAATCCATGATGATTTTATGCATTTACTATTTAGCAAAGCAATTCTTTAAATACCTACAAATAGACATTAAGAAGAACAAAGACACCATTATCTACTGCAGTCAATTTTACTTACTTTGGGTAAAGATTTTGGATCTTTAATGTGCATCCCACCTACTTCAATAATGCCCGGAAGGTATGGTCTAGATATACCAATCGCATTATGAGAATTGACCAGTGTTAAAGATACATTATTCAACATATTCTCAAGCGGAGGTCTGGATTCCCAGTTCCTATATTTGAGGTATGTGTTCATCACTTCCTTCGTTTTGGGCAAATACAAGTAGTTTTCTACATATAATTGCATAAGCCCAGTAATAGTATTCTTTAAACGTTCGACGAAACCCATGTTGGTGGTTGGTTGCGTACACGCATCCGGTATGTACGAAAACGTGGAAGGGACGTGCAACCATTTGCTAATACTAGTCCAGATCATCGCAGGTGCTAGATTAATGACGGGGGCATTAAATTTGTGACCCATGGCTACAGCATATTCTTGGCCGAATGTTTCAACCATAACTAAATCGTACGAGTTTGAATTCGATTGAACGAACTGTTTCATATTTCTATGTGACATGACCATTTCCGAAAGTTGTATACCAATACGCCATTTTAATTGAACCGATGTTATAAAGTTCATGCGTACCAAATCCATTACATTTTTCGCTGAAAAAAAAATATTTCAAATATCTTCCATTTGGATAATATAATAATAATCTGATTATTTCTGTACATATTATAATATTATGTACAAGAAGTATGTGTTGTTCTTATGTATTATATAATACATATACAATATACATTATTAATTATTATATAGTAATATAGTATATTATAGACAATTATTTTTTTAAATAATATAACACAAATTTTACATATTAAAATCTTGTTTTTCCCCTACTTTGTATTTTTTTATTTCATTGAGAATATATTTTTTTCGAATTAAAGTTCATTTTTTGGATTTTACTGTTTTTACGATTTAATTTAATATAAACTTCCAATTGAACTCCCCAAAAAACATTTGAAAATTATGAATATTTAAATGTGACATTTAAACATGATTTTTGAAATACGAATGAAAAATGAAAAGATACGATTTGTTTGTAGTTCGAGTTACAGATTCTGACCGGTATACGTATACCTAATGCTCATGTTGCGGAGGAAAAATAGCATGTCACAAATATAGGTGTCAAAAATATAATCTGAAAATGTTTTTAATTCTTATTTGAGCTGTATTGTAATAGGCAATAAATGTGGATAGTATAGTTTGCAATCAACTAAACAATGTCTTATAATCTTTGTAAATTACGCTTTTGGCTATTTTTATCCATTTTAATTAGTAACCTCTACTAATTTTATATCATTTAATATTGGATAATTTATTATTACCTTTTGATAATCCACGTGGTTGCTTCGAATAAAGTTTCGTGTGCACTGAAGTGTTAGGTATTGCACTATTGTTGCAATATGTAACGTATTATATTAAATATTATTTTATTAAAATATAAAATTTTATAGTGGCCTAATTACCGGATACAATAATAATAATTATTGAAAATGTGGCTCAATCACCGAGTCTTCCTATAATAAATTTAAAACAGAAGTGGCCTGATTACTGTATACTTTTTGAAAAAAGGTTAACTATGGCCCAATTCACAGGCTTCTCCCTCGTTATGAGTTGAAATAGATTGTTCAAAATTTTTCTCCTCGTCACACCATTTTTCCACTTTTTATGTTCAGTATTATTATTGTATAGATATAAGTACCAATATACTACTAATCAAAATATATTGAGATTGTTAGAAGCTAATATTCTAAATTTTATTTCTTAAAATTGTTTGGTATAAGTTCATCATAAAGTATCTACCCTTTTTAATTTTAATACGTAATTTATATGTAATAACTACTAAGTAAGTAATAATTGGGTACTTTGAAGTTTAAAATGAAATTAGCATCATTCCAATACTGCAGTAATGATCAAATTTGATAATACGGCTAATAAATTATATTTTCAAAAATACATAACTACGTATTAAATATAATAAAGCATACATTACAAATGTATATTGTATATATTATTAATATTATATTATGTAAATTTGTAATTTTTGTTGTGTCAATTATGAATAAATACTTTATAAATGTTCACGAACCTCTTGTTTTGTCAATAAATGGCCCTATATCTGTGTAGTTGGCCACTGAATGATCTAGAGGGTATGAACTGACTACGGTTACATTATGCCCTCGGTTTGACAATGTTTCAAACAGTGGTTGGAATCCGCGGAAATGGCTTTTAATCGGTAATGGCATAAACACTAATATATTTGAAGCTCTTGTAATGGTGGTTGTGATACATAAAACCGAACAAAAAAATACGCTGGGCAACATTTTATGCCTAAATAATCTAAAACGCGGTTCAAACACAAAATTATCTTATTTTAATATTAGCGTTTCAACAAAAAAAGATTTAAAAAATGTAGTTAAAATTACTTACATTGACTGATATCAGCAATTTGACGATTGAGAATAAATTGAATTCATTGATATTAATGTTGAAACAAATGAGACATATTCATAGACATCATAAAGTTAGGTACTTTTCGTCAAACTGATTTGATAACACTATATTACGTAGCAAGGGTAAAGACCTTGACAAAATAAATTACGTAATATGATATAGTTTGCTTGATTTCTTTTCAATGAATGTATTATTTAATTTAAATCAAATTTAGTTAAATTTTAAATCAGATGTTATAGAACTAAAAAATAAATTTTTAGGGCTTTAATAGGAACTTGAAAACACCAAAATAAGCACAAAACATTGGTAAAGATGCAAAATAAAATTGTCTATACATTTTTTTGATTTTTATAGAAAAAACTTTATATTTATTTTTATAGAATATCTGAATATGGTAATAGGTATTTGGGAATTATTGGTTAGTTTTGGTTTGGAACGTAAATACAATAAATCTGAGATTTGCAATGTAATGCTAATGAGTTATGACACAAAATTTTAAAAATAACTATATTATTGGAAATTATTAGAACAAATAGTACGATGTCATTAGTGATAAATTGATAACAGTCGATAGGGTAACCTATATCTATTTGAAAATCAAAATACATGTTTTCGCCTACATACTTGAATACTGTATTGAAGTTACCTATATTTATGGGCGCTCATTGATTTCATTTTAGGAAAATAAAAATATCGAAAAGAGTCTTAAAATATAAACTAAATAAACGTTTAATCTGTGATCAATCTTGCGTATACTATATCAAGTCGTCAATACGACTATATATAAATGTATATTTTTGATTTAAAATCCCTATACTGATAAAAAAAAAAAAAATTATTTGCTCTTTAGGTAATTAAATAATATCTATAATGGTAATACTTATTATAGCATTATATTATTTTTCCAGGGTTAGTGACTCGTCTTTCGCCCCCCCCTCCCAATGAGCGCCCATGCTCATTAAAAGAAAAATAGCAGTAGAAACTGTAAATATGCATAAATTAGCAAAATACAATTTTTAAACATCAGCAAAGTGTAAAACAAATTTGTACATAACTTTCATTGTTCCATAATTTGTCAAAATAAAACTAAGTACCTATTTTATACATTTTATACACTTAATAATAATAATATAATTTATAGAATATATTTTAGTGTTTATAGTTGATTGTAGATAAATAGTAAATAATGATTAATATTTGTATCGGAATTGTCATCTTAATCAATTATGCTAAAAATGTTATTTTATAATAATATATGTACTTAATATTAAATTTTGATTTATATATCTCTAATTAAAATGATAAATGATTTTTAAATATTTATTTGTATTACATATAGTAAAATTTGAGTTCAGTTTTACTCTTTAGGTTGTTAATGATTCCAAGTATGTACATATTTTTTATAATCAAGATTAAATAATATCATAAATAATATATAATAATATTTAAACAAAATTATACTTGCATAATATAAATTAAAATCTTTTATCTCTTTTTTAGTTTTTCGTTTTTATATACTAAATATATACAATAGTTTTTGAGTTAAATCATTTTTACGAGGATGCAGTGGCGTATTTAGGTTTTTGTCATGGGGGGATATAACTTTATAAATGAAGATACCAATGAGAATATTGTACAATATATTAAAATATTTTAATTCTTACAAATTTAATCAATTATTGATAAAAAAAAAAATAATAATTTTTTAAATAATATGACTGTAATTATTTGTGTTATACAGCCTATGGGGGGGGATTTATCCCCTTGATCCCCCACTTTAAATACGCCACTGCGAGGAAGTAATATAGTCTCCAGTATTTAAATTGAAGGCGTCCGTGCAAAAACCGGACAACTCCATTTTTTTTTCAAAATCGGGTTTTCATTGAATTTGATAAAGCAAAAAATTACGAGTTTATCGGTACAAGAACGAGACAAATCCAACAACCAGTATAGGAAATATAACGTATTTGGAGCTGTCTTGTTTTTTTTTTCGGTCGAAGAACAAGGTAGCTCCGGAGCTATCTGGTTTTTGCCATGAACTTTTGTCACGTTGTCGTATTATTACATTTTGTTTTGTTTGGTTTTTTGTTATTTACATTATATTTTTAAAAAATGTTAATAATTATTACTTTTTATATTTTATTATGTTTATTATACAATATTTTAGAGTACAAAATAATAATATGTTTGCTCAAAGTTATCAAGTTGAATTTATTAAA
>NW_020271649.1:225814-348832 GCF_002803265.2 Melanaphis sacchari | reverse complement strand
GAATTTATTAAAATTATTACATTTTGTTTTGTTTGGTTTTTTGTTATTTACATAAAATTTAAAAAAAATGTTAATAATAGTTATTATAGGTGGGTAAACATTTAAATGGTACAAGTTATGAAGAGTAAAAACATAAATATTTTTACATTCAAGGTAGGAATTTAGTTTTATTATGTTATATTATTTTTGAATAGATGAAAAAGAATGTAATATTGAACATAATATTTTGAAATAAATCATTTATTGAATATTGTACTTGCAAATTTCTATTCTTTCTCTCTTAATTTACTACATTTCACTATGTTTAAGAAAATGAAACTAAGTTTGATATAATTAGAGTTAATAATATTAAAATATAATTATATATATAAATTTGAACAAAAATTTCTGGGGAAAAACCAAGGTAACTCCAAAAATGTTAGGTTAGTATTAGCTCTAATTTCAAATCAAAAACGAAAATCGTATCACCTACTGTGGCATATTTTTCATCGTGGTCTTACATATCTAAATTGATATTAACATTAGTTTTATCTTAAACTCAATATTTTTAAAATGGTTTTTTATGGCTCCTGAACAATTACTAAAAATGGAGCTGTCTGGTTTTTGCACGGACGCCTTCAATTGTAAACATAGATTATAATTAATAAAGACACATTTTATTCAATAGTCAACAACTTATTTTTTTCTAGAACTAAATATTTTTATATACATTTTAAATATCATAATATCAAGAGGATAAGTAATGAAAAGTAAATAAATATTTTCATCAAAATAATAAAACAAAATATTAATTTTTATTAAATCATTTAATAAATGCATTAAAAAGGTTAAACTGTATTATTAATACATTTAATTTAAGTAATTTTTAAAATTTTGAACAAAAGTATTATCAAGCAAATATTTTACTTAGTTTTCAAGAATTCTTTTTAGACGCTCAAAAATTGGATTGAATATTTTACGATAACCTATTTCAGTTGGATGAAGATAATCCATTGCATCTTCTTGACTTAATGTTCCATCTGGTTGTAACAAATGAGGATTGAATATTTCAACTCTACAAATATCTTTCACTTTTTCACTGACAATTTCATTTACTTGAGTTCCCAAAATTCTCAATGGATTTGGATAAGGACCACGTGGTAATATTCCCTATAGATATATAGATAAAAGTTATTAAATATACAATGAGATGAGTTTAAAATATCTATTGTAAAACATATTAAACTATTTTAGTCCTCAAATACACTAATTTCTATCGTTTTGATTAATGCAATTTTATTTCAAAAAAGAGTGATCCAACCTTTTTTAGCCCAAATATTAAATTCACATTCAAATCATTATGGTGAACCAGAAAAAAAAATTTTTACGTAAATTTTAATTTAAGTATTATTAAATAACAAATATTTGTGTTTATACTGCAAATAACAAACATTTAAATTGTAATTTAATTTTTTTATTTTATTTATTTTAATTACACATCAATATATAATTTTATAATAACAATTAAATATTGTGATTGATAATCTGAAACACGATTCTAATTTCTAATAATGAATTATCAATATGATTCTTAATTTCAACTTCATTGAATTCATAGTAAAAAATGCTGTTTACAAATAAGTGCTTCAAATAGGTAATAATAAAATTTCAGAAAGAAATTATATAGATTTAGAATTTGTTCTTATGATTTTTAAAATTTTTTTCTTAATTGGAGTTAAGTGTCAAATTGTGTATCATACGTGAAATATTAAAAGATTGTAAAAGAATATAAA
The DNA here is from genome assembly GCF_002803265.2 of Melanaphis sacchari. Lineage (NCBI taxonomy): Eukaryota > Metazoa > Arthropoda > Insecta > Hemiptera > Aphididae > Melanaphis > Melanaphis sacchari. The sequence continues at coordinate 347,060 of NW_020271649.1, read as the reverse complement.
ATCTCATTAGAATTTGGAACAATGAATAATTCAAACTTTTATTTAAATCTTTTTCTGAAAAAATGGATTTAAACTAAATTAAATAAATTGATTGATTTTCAATACTTATAATTACTGCACACAATGGGAAATATGTCATTATATTTTATGGGATTTAAAAAAAACTGATTGTTTTTCTGAAATTTTATTTATTTTTATTTAATATAAGCTGTCAAATAATTTGTTGTTTGCTTCATGGTATTAAATTTAAAATATTTAAATATTATGTTGAATTAGTAAAAAAAAATGAAAGAATTTAAAACTGTATACTCTCTAAATTCTCATAAAAGTTTTCATAACACAAAAAGTTAATAAATAATTTCCAGTTATTTTACCTCATAATGAATACAAATATTACCATACTCAGTTTCCATTACTTACAAATATGTAATTTTTTTTTCAGTTAGATTACATTTTTTCAGTTCTAGGTATTTACAACTGAATGCTTAATAATAAAAGTTGTTATGATTTTAAATTTAAATATAAAGTTCTTACAATGATTATAATGTAACAATCAGGAAGTTTTGATCGAATTTCCCTAACAATAGCCAATATACCTTCGGAAATTTGAACTGGGGTATTATCAATGTTATTTGATCCAACATTAAGAATACAAACCTATAAGAAATTAAACAGAGATATTTTTTAAAACAATAATATGATGTACAAAATAATTCATTTATATATTTATATGAAAGATTAAATAATAATAATAATTTATTTATATCTACTTTAGGTGTTATGTGATCAAGAATGCCATTTTGAACTCTCCATAAAACATCTTGAGTTCGATCACCACAAATTCCAAAATTTAAACTATTTAAAGGTACAAATTTGTCATTCCATATGGGATAACATTGAATTAATTGAATAATAGAAGCACCAATTAAAATAATATCTGGGTTTTGGGCTTTGGCTTCAGCCACATAACGTTTGTGCTAAAAAAATAATAAATGATTAATTTTTGGTCTAGATATTAAAATATATAGGATGTTTTATAAAGACCTAGTTTTTAATTTTACTACAGATCAATTTTATTTCATAAAAAATACATAGTAAATGATAAATATTGTTTCACTAAGAGTTAAGGTTTAAGTGTGGAACACAATATCATGTATATAACCCTCTCTAATCATTTGATATACAGTGACTCTGTCATTGCAATTACAAATCATGTTTTCACAAATTTGCCTATTAAATTAATTCCTAACGATAACTTTTTGAATTTCTTGCTTAAGATTTAATTAAGTTCACGGCTTGTTTACATAAATTAATAACTTAATAAAACCCCTAAAGAAGAAATAAAGCTTAACCCAAGGGTTAAGTATGATTTACGTTATGTGACTTTTTCTTTTATAGTTTCATTAAATCATTGGTTTATACAAACAAGCCATGAACTTCTCTGACACTTATGCAAAATATTCAACAAGTTATCTGTGAACTTGTTGGGAAAGTCTGTAAAAACGTGATTAATAATTGTATTAACAGTCACTGTGTGTCAAACAATTATAAGGGGTAAAATGCATGATACTATGTTTCACACTTAAACCTCAACTCATAGTGAAACAATATTTTTCATTTATAGTATATTTCTTGTAAAATATGATTGATTTGTAGCATTCTTTATGAAACATTCTCTATCAGTCTATTGTAATAGAGATTAGAGCATTCATTTTTGATTTTTATACACACTTGAATTTTCCATTCATTGTCATCATCTAATGGAATCGTTGGAACAATACATGGATTCATAATTTTACAGTAAATTACAAAATTAAAAAAAAATATGATACAATAGTTACCATACTATAAAACAATCCACAGAATTGTATTAATATTATATTATATGTATTAAATTTAATATATTTTTGAAAAAAACATAAAGCATACTACTACAGGGCACAGAATAAATCAATTATCGTGATGATATTATTTGTTGTTAATTTGTTATCTATTTCAGTGATTAGGTTAGGTTAACTGTCTTAGATAATAAAAGTACAGTGCACCCCAGTGCGGGTACAGGGTAGTTGTCAGAAAAATGATAAGAGACCCGATAGTTATCTATAAATAATAATAATAATAGTAATAAATATTATATAAATAATAACAACAACAACTTAATGATAAAGTAAATCTTTATCATGTATTACAAGTAATACGCAATAGAAAAATAAATTATTATTTATTTTATTTTATATTTTATGATGATTTATTATATTTATATTATTATTATTGACCATGTAATGAATAATGATTAGTTTAAAATTACCCTGGTTAGTGATTATTGATTAAATGTATCCACAGATGTTTTATTCTTCCGTTCTATGGTCTTTTCAATTGTCAAATAAATCGTAAACGTATTAAACTATTAACTATTTATTTAGTAATAATATAATTTTTTTTTACGGACAACGTTCTTATTTGTGCCGTATCACCAGAAAGTTCATTATATGTATAGTTTTATGTGTACTAGCGATTCCTTTGGCAATGTATTTAAAGTAAGCCAATTATTTTTTAATATTTTTTCCATTAAATGAAATTAATGTGATAGCTTGGTTATTATAAGTTTTGTTCTAATATTTGATGGGTATGAATAGATTCTGATTAGAAGAGATTTTTAGGGATACTGCATGCTATAAAATTTATAATACTTTAAGTATTATTAGTTTAGTATAACCAACAATTTTTTGGAGCAACAATCTTTAAACTGTGGTCTGTAGCCCCCTGGTGATTTGTTACACTCATATCTTGGATTCACAGTTATTTATTTATGGTTCCAACCTGGTTGTATAAAGTGAGATATTTTGTAAAAAAAAAAAGAAATTTATGGAAAGTTAATTTAGGAGGGGATTTGTGATTTTAAAAAGTCATTAGGAGGTCTAAATTTTACAAAAATGTATAAATATAATACTTTATAACTTATTTAGATTAATGAGAATAGTTAAATTTAATTAGTTTCAATAGTTAATAAGGTGTTGGTTATAGGTCAAATATCTAAGAAAAAAAATCCCTTGAAATAAAATTTTATTTATCTATAATATTTAATTAAATATTTAATTAGAAAATAAATTGGAATAATAATTATTCATGTATTTAATTTTGTTTCAGACTAAAAAGTCAAATAAAATGAGAAATAAAAAATAAAAAAATAATAATGGACGTAGAAATTGAAAAATATGTGAAAAAGCAAATCCAACTCCAAGAACAAATCAAGGAGTTATTTGTCGAGAAAAAAATGTTACAAGACCAAATCTGTGTACTTTATGAATGTTTATCATTAGAAAAGGTAAATCGTAAAATTTCTGAGTTGGAGAATAAACAAAAAATATTAACATCGTTAGAAAGTATGGTTAATAATTTAAGAACTGACATTGAACCATTAGAGTATTTAAAACAGGTGTTGCAAAGGCAACTTATGGTTTCAACTCTACCTACTAATGATCTAAATATCGAAGAGCGGAAATATTCTGATAGTTCATTATTAACAACAAATAGCTCATGTGCCATTGAAACATTGGACTCTTTAAGTGATGTTAGCTCAGAAGAAAGTATCATGATTTTATCTGATTATGATGTGGTTTCGGATGAAGAATTTTTTAACAATACAGAAAAACCTGTTGAGAACAAAGTTATGTATGATGAAGCATTACTGATGGCATCTAGTGTGCATTCATCATTGGTTGATCATCTAATCCCAAATATTGATTCAAATCAACCTTTAATAAATATTAGTGATCAAGTTAAAAGCAATAATTCTTGTCTTCAATTTAGTTCTAAAAACACAGTTTCATCGATCGATTTAAGCAATAAGAGTGAGCACCTCTTAGAATTATATGATGTAGTCAACGAACTAGACCTTCTAAATTGCAATCAAAATGTTAGTATATTATTTATATTTATTTGTTACAGTATTCTATCTAGATAAAGAAGTATTTTTAATAGTTAAGTTTTTATTATTCAATAGGAAAACATTGAAATTAAATGCGATAAAAGAAAAATCAAACCAATTCTTAATGAAGCACACCAGCCATGTATATTTGATAAAGAATTGAGTGATAGTGAAATAAAATTGTATAAAAATGCATCAACTTCGGTTAATGATTCATGGGTAAAAATCAGTCCCAATGAAATTTCTAATGAACAATTTGTTGATATTTTTCAATCAATTACTGACTCACAGAAGGTATTGTACAATACTATAATTTGTTCATACTTATTTTTATAATTTAAAAGACTAATTATCTATTTTTTTAATACTTATGTAGGATAATACAGTGTCAAAAGTAAAAATGGATATAGATATTTGTGAAAAAAATATTGATAAAATTATGAGTTTTGATAATAGTAACAATGTTGATTCTAATTATGAAGATGAAATTCAAAAACCAAGTTCGGTTGAAAATAAAATTCATGTCAACTTGTTACCTTTTACTGAAGATTCTAATGCACTTAAACAATTAAATGGATCAAAAGAAAATTTAAATGTAGAAATACAAGGACAAAATGATCACTTATATAATCACCAGTTTGCATCAAAATATAATAATGAAGTTATGAATTATAAGAATAATTGCAATGCTGTTATTCATTTTAGTGAAAATGAAATTAATAATCCAGTTTGTCCATATGATAAAGTTAAAATTACACCTTCATTGTTATTTACTGAAGGTTCTAACGTATCAAAAGAATCAAATAATTTGTTTACCAATATTAATGATAAACTGTCTTCTATTAATAATAATGTAAAGCCTATTTTGTTATGTCATACTATAGACTTGAAAGATGAATTATTAAATGGTATTCATCAGTATGGCATTCAGAATCTGATGCCCTTGCAACAGGAATGTATGTCCCATTGTGTTAATGGACGTGATGTTATTTTTCACTCATACCCTTGTGTTGGGAAATCAACTGTATGTCTCATTTCAGTGTTGCAAAGGATTAACACTAGTTTAAATGAATGCCAAGCAATTGTATTAGTACCAACGTTAGAATTGGCATTGTCTGCTCAAAAGGTATTTAGTTTATTATTAGGACCATTTGCAGTTTTAATATTTTTAAATAATTAATATTTTTCAGACAATGAAATCAATTGGGAAATTTTTAAATGTTTCTACGTGTATTGGCGGTACCAATGTTCCTCGTAAACTTTCTCCAGTCCCTCATGTAGTGATTAGTACTCTGCAAGGTTTATGTGAAATGATCAATTGCAACTCGTTATGTAAAGATTTTATAAAAATGCTTGTAATTGATGATGCAGAAGACATGTTAAAATGCAATGGATTTTTTAACAAAATTAGATATGTTTTGTTGTTCCTTAACAATAATCGTCAATTAATTATTCTATCCACTTCAAAAATAGAGGAAATCTTAGATCAGTTTTCTGATTTAATGCAGAATCCTGAGTATATATTAGCACCAAATGAAAAACCTTTGTTGAATGGTATTTATTAATCTTCAATTTTTATATTGTTAACTATTATACATTAATAATAAAATTATTTATTTTTAGATATATCGCAGTATTGTGTTTATTTACCTGAAGAATGGAAATTTGATGCATTCTGTGAACTCTATGAAGTACTCAATTTAACACATGCTGTTGTTTACTGTAACACATGGAGCAAGGCTTTGGAAATAGCAGAAAACATGCGTCTTAAAACATATTTAGTATCAGCTGTACATAACGATATAGATACACATCTGCGGAATCTCATATTACACCAGTTTCAATGTGGTACTAACAGGGTGTTAGTTACTGCTGAATTACAGAGAGGCGAGGATTTTTCAGATGTATCTTGGGTTATTAATTATGATCTTCCTAAAAGTCCAAAAGATTATGTGCGTAAAATTGTTGGTTGTTTTAGCCGCAGAGTGAAGGTAATTAATTTTATCACTACAGATGACAAAACAACTAAAGAAGCTATTGAGACTGCTTTTAATGTAAGTATGCTTAATATGCCTCAGGATCTAACTGATTTATGTGTATCTAACCTGTAATCTATAATATATTAATAATCCAATATTTAATTTTAAATATCAATAAATTTTATTACTATTTTGGGATTATATTTTAATTTTTTAGTTATTATTATTTATAATTACATATTTACTATATTGTATAGTTATATAAATGTTTTCTATGCATGATCAGACGAATTTGAGATGTTGGATAGATATACAGTACATCCTAATATTATGTTTACCTTATTTATTTTTGTTTTATTGTAACATTTATAGGTCATTAAATTTGTAAACATTTATTTTTGTGATCTATTTTTTTTTATTTTAAATATTTTTTTTTTTGTTTTTATTAACATTGCCAACTCTAACCACATTTTTATTTTAAAAATAAATCATAAGATAAGATTTAATATAGATTTTATTTGTAGCATAAATGCTAAAGTTATATTCTAATAAATGTTTATTTCAATTGAATTATTTAGTTTGTTACATTTCAAATAATATTTATGACATATTTTTATTATTATTTCTGAGTACAATTATCTTATAAAATAACAGCTAACTAAAAGACATAAATACATTATTATTTTTTTGTTTGTAAATCAAATATTTTTTTATGAAAGTTCATTATAATATATACATTTTAATTTTAAAAATTTAAATTAAATAAGAAAATATTTGATATAATTAACTTGTCCATAATCAAGATGATTATGATAGTATTATAATTTTGAATGTGTTATTTTGTCCTCTGCAAATATAGAATACATAAGTTATAAGTTATAACAAATGTTGAAACAACATTTTTAGTTTAATAAAATATGAACAATAAAAATTATATTAAATTTAATCACATAAACTAAAAAAAATTGTTACTTATGTTGTTACATTTAACAATAGAATGAAAAAATATAATATTTTATAACATATTAAGATGAATCTTATTAAAGCAATATATTAAGATAATGTTTGTGATAACTGATAATTATTGTATTATATTTTATGAGATTAATTCATTCTAAATTAAAACTAACAATACTCTTATTGAATACAAATTTGTTATACTGCACCTGGGTAAGAGAGAAAGTAAGCAGTTTATTGACAAACTACATTTTTTTCATTCTATTTTAATTTTTGGATACAAAATATTTGCATTTTTTCATTAAATAATATTTTAATAATTAAAAAAATCTAAATCTTATTGTTTTTGTATAGACATAATATACCTATTGTGCTATGTAATTATTTAACTATACTTATAGAATTTATTCACATTTACTGTATCTTGATAACTAAAAAGCCTTATAATTTAGTGTTATTATTAATAGAAAAAAAAACTTTGTTAGTCTACTAACAATAGTCAAGCTGTTTAGGCTTATTATTAGTATACTGTTATGTGTGCTTAAATTTTGGAAGAAATGTTTGTACATTATTTTGTTTAGTACGGTATCAGTACATATTTTTAAGTTTATAAGGAAAGGTTAGGTATGTACTACAAGGCTTTTAGTTAGTAGTCTTAGCTTAATTAATTGGAATGCCTGAATTGGCCTGATGTTTGAGGGCTTGACAGAATCCTAGATTGTGATTCTATGGAAAAAAACATCCTACTGCAGTATTGTAACTAATAAGACAATCTAAATTTGGGGTTGGGAACATGCGTCTCCTTAGCATGCAATTTGAAGCTCTTTGGAGTATATCTTAATATTGATACCCATAAAATATAAATTAAAATTTAACATTATAATGAATTAAAGTTTTTCTTAAATTTATGATTTATTATTATGATTTTAATACCTACCAATTCTCAATTAAATTGTTTAGTTAGATACCTATATGTAATTTTTTACCATGGTTTATTTTTATATTTACTTGTGCACTTGAGCACTTCTGAAAGTCATGATTTTGCAATTATTTGAAAACGCTTCATTTATACAAAAAAATTCACCACCTCTGATTTAGATTGTAAGAAAAATATCGATAAATAAAACAAATTTATATGTTAATAATACCTATTACGTGTATTGTTATTATGTATTAAATAGTCTTCAGAATAAAAATATTAAAATTCTTTTCGTTCATATCTTCACTATTATTATAGCACTCTTCTAGATTTAAATTATTGAGTACTTATCTTAATTAAAATATGAAATTATCACGTATAGTTATAACATATTTTACACTATTACAGTACAACATGTTAATTATAAAATGACCTATGCTAATTTATTTCTTGAGTTATAATATTTAACAATATTTAGGTGATAGACGGAAGACTAATTTGGTACAACTAATATTTACTATTTTATAATTTGTAAATTATACTAATTCGTTAGTGAAAAAAAAAAAACGAAAATACTCATGAAAAAAAAAATTGTCGATCCACGTAAATTTAGTTTAATATATTATAAATTTTCAAAATTATATATTCGCCACTACGATAGTGGTAACTTTGTGTTAGTAAAATAATAATAGAACTGCGGTCGTATTATTTTTATATACCGCGGTCGATATGACGATATTAAATTTGTTTTAACTTGGTCCTGCCCAAAAATACACATTAATTAAATGCTGTATAACAAAGAATTAATCGCTTTTTTTCGTTTACACGTATAATCGGAATAACCTACAAATGTAGATTACTCAGCACTTTTCAGTTTTCACTGTTTTCTGTTTGACGTTTGATGAGTTGTCGCGTGACGCGTATTCGCGTGGTAGTCGGCAGCTAACTTTTGTCCATTTCATATTATTTTGTTGCTCGTTGTAATCTCGTTGATTGTTCGTATTGTATCTGTTGACTGTTCTACAGTGTAGTTGTAGTGTCACTCATAAATAATTCATCATAAAAATAATTATTTCTTTCGTAGTGTTGTAATAGTGTAATTATACTACAGATAATATTTACATTGATTTTGCCATGGTATTTAGAGTTCAGACTTCAGACTTTAGTATCTATCGGAGGCTGATCATTGATCTCCATGTTAACCGCATTGGTAAATTACTGGAAATTATAAATATTAAAATATATAATTTATTTTGACATTTGATGTGGCTAGATTATGTTTGGGGGGATGGGGGTTAGGTTAGTCTCCTACAATATCCGCCTTTGTTAAGACTTAAGTGTATAGTTGTCTATTGTATTTATTTTATCTGAAAGTTCTAATTTAGCTTCTTTAAGTTTACTTATTAAACTATAAAATCTTTACTTGGATGTATTACATTAGTTGAATTATGTTAAATTATTTAAAAAAATATTATATTGAATACTACCTCTTAAAGTCTAATAAAATTTTGAGTCAGGAAAAAGTGTTATTAGATTTATTGTAAAAAAAATTTATCAGGTATGTTTGTTCTGAAAATGTTAAGGTACTACTAGATTTATTATATTATGTAATAAAAAAAATTAATTAAATAATAATTACTGCTAGGTAGGTACTAAAATTATTAGACATAAATTAACATAAGAAATCTGATAGTGAAATTAATAAATTATGATTCATAAAATATAGATTGCATACATATAAATTATAACCGTTATAAATTATATTGAATGTGGAAAACATAATTTTATGGAATTAAACTGTGTGTACACATACATACTTGTATACACAAAATTTTCTGGCCGTGAAATTTTAATTTGACAAAAAAGAATTGTTATTTGACTCATAAGTGTCCATTATGTGATATTTGTAAAACATACAAGAAATTACTTGTAATTTAACCTATTAAATATAAATTAAAGATTTAATTAATTTTAATGAACATTGTGAAATTTGTAATTAAATGAGTTATTTCATGATTTGTTTCTTTAGTTAATAAATTGTTTTACAATGTAGGTAATTGGGGTATAATTAGCGAACCACGTTAATAATCAAGTAACTCAAATCAATTATTTTCATAATAATAGCTGTCAGTTTTTTCCCTATTTTAATACAAAATTTAATGCAGCATGCTCACAAATAGTTCAAAATAATCAAGAAACCTTTTAAAGTAAATTAATAATTATTTTTGAAGATATCAAATTTGAATATTTAATATTTTTGATATTATTTAAATTAATGTATGTAGGTATATTAGAATATTTTAGTTAATTATTTAAACTAAATTGGTTATGTTGGTTTGTTCTTTGTTTTATATTTAGACTTTAATTTTAGTTAGGTTTGGGTATCTACTATTCAAATTATTTTTTAACTACAACTTTAAATTTATTAGTTAGATGTTATTATGAACTGTAAACACAAACTATTAGAATCAATATTAAATTAGACATTTTTTTAAATAATACAATAATATATCCTAATATTAAATAAATTGTATATTATTTATTGTAACACTCAACTTATTGTAATGTATTTAGGTAAAATAAAGAAGTATAAAAATGTACTAATTCAATATGATAAAAATACTGTAATTAATTATTTTTGTGAAGATTGAATAAGTTAATAATTAATTTGAACCTCTGGCATGACATAGCGTTCTGTAAGTTCAAAGTTCTTAAGGGTTGATTGTTTTAGAACCATTAACGTGATTTTGCGTCTCCGAGTTCAAAATTAAGTGTTTTTATTGTTGTGAGTATTTGTGTTACCATTGTTGTTTTAAAGTCTGTTATTTTTGTATGGTATGGAGGAGTTGACACTTCAAACCCATCTTGTAGGTACTGTTATGCAGTTTTTTTGTATGCTTGTTTTTGGATGGGTGACCACCCAAGAATTGAAGTGTATAGCATACTATTTATCATAATGTAGCCTTTATTTGAGCTTTAAAATAATAACTGTTGAAATAAAATTTAAATCAAAAAAAAAATTTGTATACTGAGTTTTACAAATTATATGAGTTTTATCAACATATTATTGACCTAATATATTACAAATATCTTGAGTGTTATAAATAATCTACAATTATAATTAAATTTTCAATTTGATAATTTATAGGTATATTAAATTTATTTATTTATGCTATTTAAAATTTTTTTTTAGTATAGAAATGCTGGATAAATTTAATTAGGGTATTAGTATTCTTGTAGTTTAATTTCATTACTTAATATTTATCAATGAATAATACATAAAAAAAAAAAAAAAAAAATTAATAAATAAATATAAATTTGTTAATTTAAATTTAGTAAGTGATCAATGTTTTTTTAAAATTTTTTAAATTTTAATTTATGTAACAACCTAACTTGACCATTGTGATAAAATGCCTTACATTTAACAAAATATGTGTAGCCTGAGATTCTTTAATAAATTGTATTGGTTAACAGTTATTAAATTTTCAAATTCTTGGTGATTTGTTTTAAAAAATTTAAACTATAAAGCCCTGAATCTTAATATCAAGATTTCATAAATGATATATTTATTGTTTTTACAATTCATATACCTACTGTTTTTTTTTTTTTTTACTTAAAAAGACATACAAGAAACTTATAAATTTATAAATATTTTATAGTTTTAATCAATTATCGAAAAATAATTTAACTAATTCAAGTATGAGCTACCTACAATGGAAATTAATTTTTCTATACACTCCAAATTAATCTTGTGTAAAAAATTATTGTAGATTGTAATGTATGTGTATATACATCTGTATATTATGTTTTTATCCTTTTTTTTTGCATTTATAAATAGATGACTAGGGGTTGGTACTAAAGTTAGTCATCATGATTTAGATTAAAAATTAACTTACAAATTACAAGGCAAGTTTAAAAAATAAGGTTTTCACATTTTTAAAATTTAAACTTGTTTTATTAAAAAAAAAAAGTTGCAGTGTATTTCATGAATTCATAATATATAATATTTAACTATTTTTCGACGTGGTAGTCGTTTGTTAGGTATAGAGACACCAATCTTCTGTATGTCCTCATCGAATAACTTTCACTTTACGCCTTTTCTCTAATTCAATACAGTTAATTTAACTTCGTACTCTTCATGGCGTTCGTTTCCTCAGTTTGGAAAATGAACCTAAATTTCATCACTCCACCATAAGAAAGTTGTATGCTTTTTTTCGAAAACGCTGCAAAAATTCTCAGCAGCAGCCGCTCTATTTTGTGTTCAGTCAATTGTTTTGGAACCTATCGCGCAGAGTTGGCGGAATTTCAATTTTTTTTGTGATTGCTTTATGAATCAGACTCCGAGAAAGTTCAGGGATAAGTGCTCGAAGTTCATCAAAAGTCAAAAAATGATCTTCGTAAACAAAATGTTCAACTTTTGCAAACACCTAGATTGTTGTTAAAATGAAGAGCCGTCCATTTCTTTATTCATCATGAACATTTATTGTCCGTTCCTTAAAATCGTAAACCCACTTCCTTTTTTATCTTTACTCATCACACTTTCTCCATACAAATATTTAAGTTCTTGAAAAATTTCAATTGGGATTTTACTCTTTGTGACAATAAACGAATAACAGAACGCATTTTACACCGAACGTATTTGTAACAAATGTAAGATGGCTAACGCATTTTCGGTATTTACAAAGTAAAGTGAATACCTAATTAATCAAAAGAAAAAAAAATACTACGGGAGCATATGAATTCATATGCGCGCCGGACGATTGCTATCTTAGAACTCTATTATAAACTGAAATGAAAAAAATAACATGTAAATAAATCGTTCGTATTTTACTGTGAACAATGTGCATACAAATCTCTACGAATAAACGAAAACATGGTTACCTGTGAAATCGAAAATACCAAATTTAAACAATGGGAATAACTTTGTTGTTACCACTCACTACAGTCTACTTCTCTTTTCACTAATTATTTAATGACTTAAACATGTGCAGTCATATTGTGGTCTTTACTCAGTTTACTCGACTGGAGCACGTGGTGGCCGCGCGTGCTGTTTTATCGGGTCGGTATATTCATGCTTATGGGCGCATGTGTGCATTTATCCGTTCTAGTCTGTATGTCAGCGCGCAAACAACGGCGGCGTAATTGTGATTCTATTTTACGAACGTTTTGTTTAATTTTTGGACGGAACACGGAACCCCAAGGTTTTGCGGACTACCTTTCGGAAAACGCTTGTACCACTCAAAAGAATGTCTGTCTTTTCCACAAAAGTAAGTTTTCATCAATTACAAAGCTTTGAAATGGAATTATAGCATCTCAAAGTTTTTTACTTCATTTAGAACCATTTGTATTTTATATAGTGTAATAATTGTAAAAGGCCTTTTTTATATCGGGGTTCGATTATATGCCTTTAAATTAATTAAAAATCATTACATTACCTTTCTTCTCCTGGCAGCGACTTATCTATTGATGCTATAGTGAAGGTTTTTAATATGTAGTAGGTAAGGTGACCAGTATATATTAAATAATTACAAGACTTTCTTTACTCAAGTACATTTATTAACTTTATTATAACTTTTCAATACATGAATTATTCGATAATTTTAACACTTACGTCTTCTTGTATATTAGATCTGCGTAATCTTTTACACTTGCTTGTGATCGTCTATGCAGAAAGACCGGCGATGATCGTGCTTTCTTATAACTAATGTACTGTATGAGTATGAGTGTATGACATACATTTTGTATACATGTGTACGTGTGCTATCTATTATCCTTATAATTTTATCTTATTTAATATTAACGACTTATTATAATCCTTAATAACTATTGGTTATCATAACTATTTTAAATTATTTTATTATACTATATTTAAATATTTAATTTTAATTATACATGATTGCTTAGACGCACATCATTACAATAGTCTATCATTGGCCACTAGTTAATTTATTAATTCTGAAATAATTTTATCTAGCATTTTAGCACTTGTATCTACATTATGTTAATAAGTTCATTATTAATATTAGCTGATAAATATGAAGGATTTCCTACAGATCTCTCTGTATCTTTCTCTTCAGAGGACTAAAAAATAAGAAAGTTTATTATATTATAAAAAATACAATATATGAGTTATGAATTAATTATTATTATTTTAAATAAAAACTTAGAGTTTTTCTTTGATAAAAAGGTAAACGTCTTTTTTTATCAGTGATTTCCATTATACAGAGTGCATTTAGTTTGAGAGTTACGATCCTTAGTACGTCATGCTGTTAGCAAATGATGTTTGTCAGTTGTCGCAAAAAAAAAAAAAAAAAATGGAAAAGTGATTACTAATTACAGTAATTACAAGTGTGATCATATACTTTACAGCTGTGATGTTGCAGAATTTATTTTTTGGATAGGGAGTTCAAACTTTAATTTTGGTCTAACACAGTAAAGTAAGTTTGAAAATATCGACGTTTGTTGGACTTGGTTCGATATCAATAAAAAATATCGTCAAAGGTGTTTTTGTGAACTTGGGAGTTACAGGCATGTATTTTTGGTGAAATGCCTTTTTTTCAAGAGTTGTTAATAAAAGAGATATCGGTGGAATGTTGTATGTTTTTGGTTACGACGCAATATGCTTTTTCTTTTGATTAGGAAGAGTGAAATGAGACATTATTATTTTTGAATTATTTAACGAATGATCTATAAGAGTCACTATATATTTTAAGTTTGAGACCTTTGGTAGAGCTTTTGCAATAAAACCAGGAGGTATAGTTAATTCATTAATTTTTTGGCAACACAAACCACAATTATTATAAGATAATTGTGGATAAGATGTAAATTAAATAAATTCATTTTTATTTGTGCTTTTGGGGTAGGATTTAATATTGTAATACATTAATTTGGTTTATTAATTTATTTATATTTTACAATTATTAAATAAAAAATGAATCTTCTTAAAATTCTGAAGTTGTTGCTCAGATATGCGGTCTATATATTATGTAGACCGCACACCTATAATACGCAGTAAATAGTAATAGTAATATGTAAATAAGTAATCAAATTATTAAAATAAATATTTAAATATTTTAAAAAAAGCAAAAAAATCTTGCTAAGAAAATTAAAAAAATGTGTAAAAAATATTAAAAATAATTTTATGTATAAAAACCTTAACGATAAACTGCTTTAATGTCACTCATAAATGTAATAAATAAATCAGGTTCTTCTTTTCTAGCAACTTTTCAACAATAGTGGTCGAGATGTGATTGCAAAAGTTGCATGATTGTGCCTCTTATCGTTTTCATGGTTTTTGTTTTTGCATCCAACTACGATCTCTTTATGCTCTGAGTGTGAGCTTTCGTCAAAGGATCAACGTAGTCTTACTGGTGGTTAACAGTGTTATGAATATATCCATTATCTTTCAAACATTTATAGGCTACCCACTCGTCTGAATGAATAACAAAGCCAGTTTCACACTCTTGTAGAATAATTGGTGGTAATGTGTTTTTGTCTCTTCGAAGAACATAAAAATATCGGCAGTCAGAACCATTTTTAAGCCTAAAAACCCAAAGTCCATCGACACTTCGTCCATGGTTTCTACCGTTGTATAGTTCAGCATCACTGTCTTCTGATGAAGCGGGTTGATCACCATTAAGTAACCTTCCACGATTATATTTCCTTTTTCCAGCAAATCTTGCCTCATCAATCTGTATTAGATATATGACAGTTCCCAGCATCTTTGGTCATTTTTGAACAATACTTGAACATACTTCACGACACATATTAAACCAGTCGGTAAACTATCTCCTGGCATCTACCTGTTAGGGTGGCTGTTGTTCTTAAAGGTATGTCCAATAAAAAAAAGAAAACCAATTCTAATATTTCTGTCAGTTTTAGCTTACTATTAGACTTGTTCAAGTCCTCATAGTAAAAAAAATTATTGCCTTGTCGTACACTGCGCGAAGTCTGACACCTTTTTTTTTTGCACCGAAGAACCGGACGAAATTCACCCATGCTATCGCGTTTTCTACTATTTATCATTTCACTACCGTACTTATGGTAACGCATGGTAACGTTTCGTTGGCAGTGTCTAATAAGCCATGCTCCCTTAAAAATGCAGTGGCATTTTCTTCACTACAGGCGACGGTCGAATAGAACATAGAACTCTTAATTGCATGATGATATGCACTAATAAACGGTTAGGTTACTAATCGACGGCTGTTCGGTTACTAACAAACTTATTAAATACACTACCACACCATAGGCGTAAATTTGGCTTATTAGAAGGGGGGGGCTAAAATTATAAGCATAGAACAGGCCCGCGGAGGGCTTCGCTAACCGCACCCCCCACATACGTTTTACAATTTTATTACCTATAACATTTATTTAAAAGATATATATAAATACATCAAATTTATTGGACCAGATTGCAAATTGCCAACATCAATTTTTTCGTCATTTTTTGATGAGTTTGTATAACTAGAGTTAGATTCATAATCGGTTTTATTTAAACACGATGTGCTTCTAAAAAAGCTAGAGAATGCTAATAAATCAGAATCAACGCTATCGGAATCATCCGAATTTTTTTTAAATTTATCTGGTTTAGGTTTTTCAATATTAAAAATATCAAACACACGTTTACTCATAGTCAATGCTGTTATAAAATAGTAATTGATCAATCAGTATTTAGTGTGTACCTACTGTTTACTGTAATACCGTCGTCCGTCATAATAATGTCTTCAGTTATCGTAACAGATTGTTAATTGTATTGGGATTTTACTTAAATATCGAAGATAGTGATTTTTCCTATTAGCGAAATAATAGATAATAAATACACCAAACGTCGTGTATACCATTTCTAGAAACCTATTTTATCATGACAATTAAAACGTTATTGTTGTAGTTATAAAATATTAACGTAATTCAATCATTTTAATTTTATTATAAATTTACAATACAAAATTCATACATGATGCATGAATCTTAAAGTCTATATTATAACACATACTTATCGGATATACTGTTTAGGAACTACATGGTGTATTTTATAATTTTCTTTAATAAAAAATCTGAAATTTGTTGAAAAATTAAAAAAAAATGTAAGGGGGCTATACACTTTGGGGGGGGGGGGGGTCTAAGCCCCCCTAAGCCCCCCACAATTTACGCCTATGTACCACACTGGTATATCAGTGATTTTGTCTTTTAGTACCCAACAATAAATATAGGCGGAAAATACAAAACTATATCGTAGATATTAAACATTATATTACAGCAAATTATATTTGGTCAATTTTATTTTTTAATGTTTTTTTTTTATCGCTGCTCAGATATGCGGTCTACATACATGTTTGTAGTCTGCGTCCCGTCGGTTGACCGCATATCCGAGCAGCACCAATCTGAAAGCTCGATTTGAAACCCGTAACTTATCGATCGGCAATCGAGTCATCGATGTAGATTACGTAATCAATGTAATGCAGGAAGCGGAAACCGTATTTAGATTGGCGGTACGTGTGCGTTGATAAATGTTGTGATGGCCGATGGGTGGTATATGTTCAATGTATTTCTCCCTAAATTAATGTCATCTCAGAAGAGGTTTTAACTACAATTTAGGGAAAGTACCTCCAAACATACTATTTTATTTTTAATATTTTATTATGTTTTATTTTTTGAGACCGGTCCAACGTGTGATCTACCCAGGGCCCTATTTATGCAAGGACATTGTGGGTATTTTTTTCTTTTTGTCCCGGGCCTACAAAACGCTAAATTAGACTCTGGATTTACCGAAAAAATGGGTGGATCAATGTATAATTTACCGACTAAATTTTATGCTTGTTATATTCTAAAAGTATTTTTTAAATTTGATAAACAAATCAAATATTTGATTTTTTATCGAATGGCATGACCGCCACCATTCTTCTTTAAGTTGTCGGTCTAATAGTGGAGATGCACCATTAACTTTTATAAAATATTTAGACTTAACTAACTTTCACAATGATTCTATTATTTGATTATGAGCTTCAGGATTTGAATCCACAAAATTGTCAGTATGATTTACAGTTTGACGAATAAATCAATGGTCGTTCAGAGAACTATATGCTCGCCACTGATCGCTGTGATTCGTCTTATGAATTTCTACCTCTCTGTTAATGGTTAGAGTGTTAGTCGATCTCTCTTTTCTATAATGAAAACTTGACCATCTGTTTTGTTGTCATTATTACAACAGAAATCAAATACCCATGGTCCCTGTATTCTATTTCCGTAATTTCGTTGGTTATTTTCTATCGGAGTGAATGAACTCGATTATATTTTCATTTCCTTTGAAAGAGGGATTCATCTATCTGTACAATGTAACCAGGACCTCCCATTTTTGGTCTTTTTGAAAACTAATCGTTGATCAAAAATCACGTCGCGGTTCAGATTGTACCAGTCAATTACACTAGATTTATTTCTACTTGTCCATAAAACTGTATTATCATATACCCATTACCAGACAAGTTCTATTATTTCTGTTAGAGCTAAATTACTATGACATTTACCATTGAGGTCTGTGTTAGAATAAAATGTTCCTGCGCGGATTGACTGATATGTTTGACATCCCTTTTTAATACACTTCATAGTCATAATTTTACCAAGTACCGTTCGAATATATTTTTTTACTAATTCTTGTTGTTTCACGTAATTATCCAACACATTATCGGTGCCATCAATATTCTTTTTAGAGAAAACCAAACAATTGTTTTTAAAATGTTTTTACTTTTTAAATATTCAACGCATTTTACTTCATCAATAATTATTTTTCTGCCCCATTGTTGAAATAAAATTCATTTTAAATCGGGGCAAAACATACGTGACATTAAATCAAAACATATACTCACTCGTGAAAAAAAATGGAAAAAATTTACTAACAAACGAAATCACTCAGAATAAACGCTAAATGGTAACTGAATGTCTAAATTATATTTTAAAAATACAATATAATCGTAAATTCTATAACATATAGATAATTATGTAGGTGTAGCACTATAGAATGAAATATAGGTATCTGTTATCGGTAGGATCACAGAACACTTAATCGTAGATAGCCATTCATTGGTAGATCACACATTGGACCGGTTTCTCTTTTTTTATTATTATTTATTTTATTTAAAATATATTTTATGTTTTTTATTATTTGTATTATGTATTTTTTTTAGACTAAACAATAAAAAAATGATATGAAATAAGTTTATATATATATACCTATTTTATCATTTTTATCTCTATTACTATTATAGTATAATTATTATTAAAATCATTTTTAAAATGTATGTAAAATCATTTTACAAAGAAAAATATTGATATATTTTACGCATGTACACCGGTGTATTGTATTGTTAAAGGAAATGCACGCGATATTATTATAAGTTCCCCTCAATTTGCCTAACAATATGATGAATTGTTTAAACTCAACCGGAAATCTCAATTGATTATGTGCACTCAGAGGAAACGCATTTTTCCACTTTGTTATAACACTGAGTATTTTAATGAAACATGCACAGCTATCACATAAACTAGTATATATTATTACAGTTCTGTATACATTAGTATATTATATGGTTGTGTTGTGCGAGTGTTAAATAATAATTGAATGGTAGTTGTATTTTTTAAATCACGATTTTAAGTATTCAGAAATATTCATTTAGTAAACTATACAATTATTTACTTATTACAATTTTTTTAACATTTTTATCTCATAATTATTTGTTTATTAATTATTGTAATTGTTATATTGTTAAATATCAATCGATAAGTATGTCATGTACAGTGTCGGATTTAGGACTTTAAACACCCGAGGCTAATTAAAATTTAGTACCTTTACATAGTATTATTAGCTACGGGGGTTAGGGTGTGTGGGTTATCAATACAAAACAAAACGTTTAAACAGGTACAAATCAAAAGTATATTTTTATTTAAATCGTCTTAACTTATACCTATTATATTTAAAAATCATTAAAACATTTAAAAACTTAAACATAGGTAAATAAAAAAATCTCTTGGTTATTTTAATTAAGTAAAAATAATTGTATTTCTGAAAATTTAAAAATTAACTTTTTTAACTTTTTTTGTGACTAAATTATTGATTATGTCTTTATAATTGAGTCTTGCAATTTTGTTTTGTATAGATATAACAGATAAGTGGTTAAGTCTTGTTTGCTTTATTAAGGCATTGTTAATAACAATTTTCATCATTATTAAAAATTTATTTTCTTCACTTATGTTACAAAACTTAGAAATCGACGATTTCGGTAGTTTTGTATATATTTTTTTAATTTTTAGTTTTATTTTCTGTTTTCAACCCCACTAAGATTTTTTTTGAATTATTTATCTTTTTTTTTTTTTTTAAATAATGTTAAAGTTAAAAAATTGTTAAGTTTAAATAAATCTGACAATGACTATCGGTTATATGACACGAACAATTGACAATAAAAATATTATCGTACATTCGAACATTGTAAATATATTAATATACATTTATCGTCGACTCGATAGCCAGTTTGGGTTTTCTCCGAAAACTGACTGATAAAGATTGGGCAACTATAAAATTTATAAAAGATGTTATTATTGGACAAAAATATAAACATACGAATGTCTAATATTATTTTTTCTGTTTAAAAAAATAATATAATTTATACATATTTTATTAGATATTTTTATTTTTCATCTATTTAAGAACGCCCGGGGCAAGGATACCCAATAATTGCTCCACCCCTAGATTCGGCACTGGTTATATATTATATATTTATAGCATAATACAATTATTTTTTTTGTGTAATTTAAATTTTGGGCGTCCATAAAATTTATAGAATAATATTTCGTTTGTTTAATGACTTCTGCCACGCTTTGATAACATGAAGTAAAAATTCAAAAGAAATTCAAAAATTTTTTTTTGTTCAATGTCCATCCTGAATATGGATAAATATATTTAATATAGTGTTATTAAGTATTGTATAGGTACTGTTCGGGAGACCTACACAATTTCTAAGTGATTTATTTAATTAATGTCTATACTAAATTTACAAAATGTACATTATGATAATTTAAAAATTGTATCTACATGTATGACATTTTACAGTTTGTATAATATGGTAATGTACGATTATACATTTGATGAAAATGTTTTTGACATTTGACCTTGGCGCATTAAAATTAACAGCACTTCATCAACTACACTATTGGCTGCGGGCACAGGAACTTACCTGTTTATGTATACATTTATTTAATATATACATGCGCACATACACACAAAATTTATTTTGTAACTAATGTAGGTAGTAAAATTAATATTAATTTAGTATAATGTCGAAACGTGTTATCAGTTGGGCAGAACTCGATCTAATGATCTTTCCGGTTGTCGCAGCACACGATGTACGAGATCGACAAAAACAGTGGTCGATTGCATAATAATATTTAAGTATTATTATCAGTTTTTTGTTGTACAATGTACACGAGTAATTAGCGAGACTGTTGATAATGGTGGAGAACTCATCGAAGGATTTCGATAACAATTGATAATCACCGCCACTACCGCTCAATATATTATAAACTACATAATATTATGTTCATCAATAGATTAACAGTTCACACATCGATCATTTGTACTCCGTCGCTGTTGACGGCTTGCAGGAAACGTTTTGAAATCTTTGAAGCTATGAGCCACTTGTCGCACGTTTCCACGGACTTGGCTGGCCCGGCGGTCGGGATCTACAGGTAATTTTAATATTGATTTAATAGTAATTTTTATATAATATGTACACCATGTTATATTATATTATTACCACTATCTTATAACTAGTTTAATATTGACGTTAACGACCCAATCGCACATAAACCGAGTTTATTACTTTCTTGCGAATTTTTTATAACGGTCAAAGTTTTCGATTTCCGTTACTCCTTGTGTAGCCGTTTAAAATGTACGTGTCATTTTCACGGTAACAATATATGATAGAGTGGCGCAACAAAGTACCTACGTCAACTTCGCAAAACGAGGCCGTTAGCGATAAATACCGTTTTCATACAGTTTGTGTTTGTGATGCTGCTTTCGTCGTGGCCTAAAGTAGTGTACTATGAGACATTAAGTTGAATTTATTATTGTGAAGTTTATTTTATGAAATGCATTTTCTGAATAGATTACACATGTCTTGTAAGTTGTCGGCTCAATCTGTATGATACGTATATAATTCTCAGAATACTTGAGATACATTATTCGAGCTTAAGTATTGTAGTTATTTGACCTGGAACGGTCACTAACACTGTCTGTTCTGACTATTTGGAGTATAAATAACTCGAGTAGAACTAACTTGAGTATAGAAATATAAATTCTGATTGAAGTGTAAAGTAATTCTTATAGTAATGTCATAGAAAAAATGTATTTTAAATCTGCGTGAAAATATATCTTTGATATATAAATATTATATCATAATAATTTCATAGGTAAACATGAATAAAGTTTCTGTGATATTTAAATAAAAAAATTTACTTTAATATATTTCGTACTAAACACCATTTTTGAATTATAATTTTAAAATTAATGTCTTAAGGTTGTTAATAATAACTATAGTTAAATATCTGTAAGTTTATTAAATATTAAGATGATAAATTTCAAATGTATGTGTTTATATTTTATATATTTTTTTAGTACCTACACTAAAAGAATCAACATTTTTTTTTGTTTTAATTAGAGCATGTTATTATAATATTTTTACTTGCGTTAAATAGTTATTATGCATATTTTAATGGAAATAAATAATAATTTTTATGAAGTATTGGTTACAACTTTTCATGAAATCCATTCCGAGTTTTGTAAATGTAAAAGTACATAATATTTACTTATTGGTTTTAAATACGTTTGAAATTATTAAAATGAAATTTATAATTATCGAAAATTAGTAGTTTATCAAACTTAAAAGAAATTGTTTAAAGTATCAATCTTTAATGATCATAGTTTATTTCTTATTCAAGTATTAAATATTACAGATTAATATTGTTTAGAATGCAACAAATTATTATAATTAATTTGCTGTTAGCTCGTCGACTTAAAAATTATATTTTATCATTTATGGTATTCTAAATAAATTAGTTATGGAAATTATATGTAACTATTTGATAAGTATTTGTTTATCAAAGAATAATTATTTTTAACTTTAGGTCAAACTGTTAACATTATACCTAACTATATAATATATTTTTTTTGTACTTATCAAACATTATTGAGTAATTAATTTAATGTTTTGGTGAAAATAGATTTAATATGAGGTAGGTATAACTAAAAAGATAAATTGTATAATCAAGTATTTGTACTTCATATATTATGGATTTATTAGTGATATACTTACTTTATTATATGGTTTATAATTACAATGTATAGGTTATAATATTTATAAGTTTATAATTATAATTATAATTTATAGCATTGAATCTATTTGATTTAATGTTAAAATTAAAATAATTTTTATAACCAAAAAATGCATTTACATTTATTTCATTTTGAATTAATATCGATAACAAAATAATATTTGTATGTATTTAAACTATAATGATATGTTTTTAAAATAATTAAAAATTAAAAAAATAAAACATTGAAAATTATGGTTAATATTTAATGATATGTTGACCAAATATTTTGTCTGTAAATAAGGATTTTTTATGAATTTAAAATTGATTCTCAATTGTTTGCTCTTTCGATATAATTGAACTGTGGACGATGCAATGTGTTCTTGAGTATGTATAATATTATCTCTTTTCACGAAGAATTAAGTATATAATTTTATTCTAATCTTATCATTTTAATTAGTCTAGATTCATGTAATTATTTTGAATAATAATGTGAAAACATGAAACATTTAACACTATAAATTATTTTAGGACGCATTCAATTTTTTTTTTGGATTACTCTAACCTTGTTTACAGTTGATATAATGTTAAAATAAATGGATATTTATGAAAGTATCTCTAAGTATGTCATCAATATTAACAGGAAAATTTTCAGTTTTTAGTTAAGAACGATTTTAATTTTATTTGCAGCCAAGCAGTTAAATACGGCGATACAGTTTATTTGTCAGGTACCTTGGGCTTGGATCCTAATACAGGTAAACTAGTTGAAGGCGGTGCCGCACCCGAGATAAAAAGGGCATTAGAAAATATTAAGCATGTTCTTGAAGCATCTCAATCGTCTTTCAGTTCGAGTAAGTACTTAAAGATACGCAACAGATCAGTAGAAACTTATTAATCATATTTAACATTATATTTAATCAGTTAAACCAGGTAGTTATAAATTTTATCATTTAACAGTAATTGCATATTACTATTGTGCGTGTATTGTTTTTTTTTACATTTAAGTTAATAGGAAGTATAATTAATATAATTCGTATATTCCGTATAAATTCCATTATTCAAAGATTATTATTCTGGAGTTTTCATATCAGCATTTGATTGACACGGATCAGTATCACATAGAACAATATTTATAGTTTTTTCTGTAAATATTACGAAGCCTAAAGTATCAATTGTTCTTTTATATCACATAATACAAAGAATTGTTTTCCAAATCGATGACGCTTACTTTACATAAATTGTTCTAATTTAAGTCGACTTTTTCTTGTTTATAGCACCAATCTTTCAACTAGAACAAGATTTTGAAATGATAGTACAATAGAAGATCTGAAATTGTTCTGTTTATCGTTAGTTACTACAAGCATTTTAAAATTAATGGTCATTTGAAAATTGATTTTTGTTATTGCAAAAAATCAATTCACGTAACGTAAAAGTAATTGAAATTGATTTCTTTCATACATTTTTCAAAAATAGTTTATTGAAGTAAAGGATCTGTAGAAGTGTAGACCAATATTTAATTTATATTTTTTGCGCTTTGCCATATTTAAGTTCAACGTCATTTTTTAGCGTAGATTTTAAAATTCATAATTTATTATTATCATACCTATAGTTGATTTTTATAACTGATTTTATTTTACTCTCAAATTTCAGCGATCATTGTAATACATCAAGTAGTATAATTAAAAATCTAGTAGTGTTTTTTTTTTTTAATACCTTTAGTGTGTATAGCTATATAATATACAACACGGTATTGTTTTTAAAAATATTTAAATTTAATCATGATTTATATTTAATGCCTATAGGTATTAGGTATGCGGTATCAGCGGTGGGTATCATATTTAATACTATAATCACTGAATTTGTTGATATTCATCAATTAAAATATTAAATACATTTACCTTTTTTATGCTCAACTTCTTTAACAATATATAAAAAATAATGGTAGTTACCGCAATACATTATTATATAATTTATAAAAACGAAAAATACATGACAGCACATAATTTTGTATTAATGATGAAGTGATAAAAAAATGTTAATTGTTCCTGATCAATTTTAAAATTCTACTTGAAAAATGATTTGTGCCTTTTGAACTGTTGCATATTGTATAACCGTATTTGTTCATTATTCGTTATACAGCAATAGATCTTAATAAAGATTCGGTGAAAAAGTAACGCCATGATGGTGTATTAAAATTGTGAAACTGCATATAGAATTTAGCTTACATAAAAAGTATGTGTTAGATATATTATACTATTATAAATCCTGGTTAATTGATTTAAAATGTTAACTTTGACCAACAAATATCCGTAGTAGAAATGTTTGAACAAGCTAAAAACATTGACCTAGAATATTTTATCAAACGTTATACGATTCGAAAAAAAAAAATAAAAAAAAAAAAAACGTGGTAGTCAAAGTCGTTTACAATATATCTGATTTTCATATATTTATTCTTGTTGCAATATTCTTTGATATTTGATCCCTAAGCAAATAATACCGTATCTATAGTACCTATACACTGTCTAGAAGTTATTACTTTACTTGTATACAGTATATCTATATAAAACTGTAATGTCTTGAGTTTTATATATTATTACACTGTTATGATTGATTCATTAAATATATGTTTTCGATCGCTATCGTTGTACGCAGCGTCACATCATTAGTTGATTTCCTCTTATTTAATTTTTTTAATATTGGGTGAAAAAGAAGTATTTTTAACAAGTAAAACTTCATCTATGCATCGGAACTTTAGTACATGCATGATACACATAATATTTCGTTGGCATGTATTCAAACTATGTCATGTTATTAATAAAATATGAATTATAATTAAGGATCTGCTATAGATTTAATTAAGTTTTTTTAAACTTATAACAATAAATAGCTATTTATTATATATTTTAATCCCTATTAATGTTTTACTTTTTTACTCTGACCAAACATTGATTGTAATTATTTAAGTAGAAATTCGATTATAAACCATAACGGTATGAGAATTAATAATATAATGTAATAACCTTATAATTATAAAATTGTTCATTGGGCGACAAGTTATTTTTATTATTCAATCAATTAATTTGTACTAAAAATTAAATCTTTAATTTTTGACTATTTGCTTAGTTATTTGATAAAATGTCTGCAGGTATGACTTGGCAATACTTACAAATTATATATATATATTAATATATCACATACTTCTTGTGACATATTTTGTTATATAAGTGTGTTTTTCTGGCTTTTGGCAAATTTCCACAACTTGTAAGGTATTTTTGACTAGCTGCTTGGCCAATTATGCGTATTCATTAGGGAGTAATTATCTGTTGATATCTTCATTCACAATAAAAATTTGAAAAGCTTATATAAATACATTTAGATATTAAATTTTTATTTATACTTTATTTTTGAAAGAATTTTTATTATTTGTTCGAATACTCTATTAAATAATTACAATAATATAATATATAGAAATAGTCAAATAGAATAACAAATTTATATTTTATATATGTGATGAACTGATGAAAATGTAAAAGATGAATAATTATAGCAATATTAACGACGAATAAGTATGTAATTTTATTTGTATGATTTAAAAACTCAATAGTAAATAAAAAAAAATAGAATCAAGTAAAATTTGTTTTATTTATAAATTATTCAATACACTTAAGTAGACGATAACACAAAAATAATAGTCACATTTTAAAACAAAGCTATTTTGGTTAAATATAAAGGGTAAATTTATTTATTATGAATACAGTTATTCTTGTGATTACGTAAAAAAACGAAAAGAGACCCCTCTATTTTGGTGGTAACATGTTTGATAATTCTTATAAGTATATATTTTTATTATTTCCAGTCGTTAAGACCACGGTTCTGTTAGCTGACATAAAAGACGGTCCAACGGTAAACGAGATTTACAAGCAATGTAATTATGCGGACTCATTTGAATTTCAAAATAGATAGCACTAAGTACTGATTAAAAACAATAATTTGTCTCTTTATTTTCTCTTTAATAGTTTTTGTGCCGCCATATCCGGCTAGAGCAATGTTTCAAGTAGCAAAATTGCCTTTGGTAAGTATTAAAAAAAACTGACAAGACATCATTGATGTGATAAATTATAGTTTATGTTTTTTTTGCCATTATTTATATGAGGGCACTTGTGGCTTATTTTTTTTCGGAGGTCAATAAAATCACCAAATTATATTTGTGTCACTTGGGTTGTTAAATATGTAATGATTAATCTTTTTGTATTTTTATTTTTATAGGACGCCAAAGTCGAAATAGAAGTTATTGCAGCGGTTAACAAGTAATCGCAATAAGGTTTATTTTAATTTTATTTGTTAAAATGTTTTACAAACTTGCTCCGAGCAACAGAAATAATTTAAATATATTATTTACAAAACAAAACGTGCTGTATACATATTAAAGCGAGGATTTAATGCCTATTCGAAGGATAGAATTATCTGTCTCAGTATAATTAGAAATGTGACAAATTCATAGTTTTTATTTTATTTATTTTAAATACCTCGATAGATATTTTAAAAAAAACATGCAGTAGAATAATATTATAACTGAGTTATTCATTTAACAATTTTATTAACTCAATTAGAGCAACTAGGTACATAAGTTCTATATTACATTCTTAATTTTTTTTTTTTTTTTTTTAATATATGTTTTTCTAATCGTACTTTTTAGTCGTTTTCCACGTAAAATTAATTAGAATTTCAAGTGTGTTGATACATATTGTTGAAGCAACGGGAAAATGCTAATTTCCTTAACGTATAGTTATCGAATAGAGGAAATAAATTTAAGTGTGGAGACGCAATCGTATATGGAAATGGGCTTTACTATGGTCTCCACTAACAACCAAGTACCAATCTCTGGTTTTAATATTTTTCATGAGCATTTCTGGTTATGACATTAACTGGTTAGGTAACGCTAAATAGGAACACTAAATTTAATTCGGTGTCATCAGCATAGTGGTTGTCCTGTTGTTGTTGGTCAATACACCAACGGTAATTCCGTTTTCCAGCACCATGGTGCCGTTTTCTTTGATAGGGTCTTGTTTGCTTAAGATCATTTTATGTGGAAATCTCAGCGTTTTGTCCACGGTTGACGACGTACCCATGTCGCTAGTCTCGTTGATTGCTACGATTGTAGGTTTCCAGGATTTGTTGGTTATCATTCGTTTCATCGAACTTACCTAAACAATTAAAAAAACAATAATAATAATAATAACAACCGTGCGGGCAGTAGAACAATAAAACATATCTGTTATGAGAAACAAAATAATCATAATTGTTAGATAAGTACCTACTTTAAACAATTATTTTATAACTTATTATTCAAATCCTATATTTAAAAAAAAGCTTTATATTATAAGCAAATACATTTAATTATATTTTTTAGAGTTTAAAACCTTTTTTAATTTTATTCTAATGTATTGTTGGACATATTTTCTATGTAATTTCTACCAGTAACAAATGAATGTTGAAGTAATAATTTATAAATCGTTATTTTATTTTCAAAATGAGATGCACCATAAAGATAAAGAGAAAATGTGTATCATACTAAATACGCAAACCACTATCTTGGTTATATCTAAATCTTTTTAATTGTTTGTAAATACTAAACTATTTGTTTAATATTTGTTCTACATTGAAAATGGCATACTATTTCCGATTTTAAATATTAAATAAAAAAAATGGGAAGTATACTTATACAACATTGTCTATAATACTATACATGTTAATCTCTATAGGTATACGTTTATTGAGTATCGCAAAGTACGCTTCTATTTTTGATTCATATATATAATAAATAAGATGGCTAATTAAAATTGTGATTTGTCTCAAAAAGCTAATTAAATTTAGATTAATAAAATTATTTAGCGATAATCAGGAAAAGACTAAAAAGTAATAAATATGTAATGTAAACAATTTGAAATATGTGTTAAATTAATTTTTATTGTACTTCATATTATATTTCCTTTTTTAAGTAAATAAATAAATATAATGTTACGATTAAAATAAAAATGAAGATAACAAAATGAAGCAGGTTAATTGGCTACAGTCAGATATTTTTTTATCACAACTTTTAACTCATTTTCAATTGAAAACAGTTAATCAGAGTTTTTACTCTTAACGTGATAATTTTAATTTTCA
This sequence comes from Melanaphis sacchari, assembly GCF_002803265.2. Lineage (NCBI taxonomy): Eukaryota > Metazoa > Arthropoda > Insecta > Hemiptera > Aphididae > Melanaphis > Melanaphis sacchari. The sequence goes on along the minus strand of NW_020271649.1, from coordinate 317,758 downwards.
ACGGCAATAATTATTATTAAATAGCTCTCTGTACCTCGTCAAAATGACTACTGCTGAAACTTCTACTATGGCTGTGGTTTCTCTGCCATTTGTAGTCCAGATTAGGCATACTGTGATCGGGACTTAAACCACTGGCTCCTTTGCAAGATCTCCAGGTTTCCTGAAAATAAATAATTAAAAAATGTTGATTGAAAAGTATTTGTATATCACTTAAGATAAATATTTGAATTAGATATATTATAAACTATTACGATGGTTTAAAATAAACGTAAAGGCATACAATGTCAATTTTTACTTTTAAATTTGTTATTAGGTATATTAACAGTTGCATTATGGATAAAAGAGTTAAAGATCTTTAGTTCATACAATTTACTTTTCTAAGCATTTGTAAAACTAAGATAACGTAGCGTGGCCATCTTAACAATAATTTTGGTGAGACTAATTTTAAACTTTTTACAGCGTGATTGCTATTTATTTTTTCCACGTTAGTACTCTGGGAATGTGGTGCCTTTTCAGAGTAACGCCACATACATACATTCACATACATAAATAATAAATATATATATGTTAGGTATTTAAGTTAGTCAATTAATTAATACAGTGTTGTGAATCTGAAATATTGTTTAGGGTTTAGGTGCTTAAATTAATAATAAATAAAATTATAAATCCATTAATTACCGGTGTTAAAAAGTTAAGTGTGTTTAACTTTCAAGTATAAAGGTTTTTGTTGATAATTTATTTGTAATGTTTTTTAGTCAAATAAACCTATATTAATAAACACGGTGGCTAAAATGTAATACAAATATTACCAATAATTAAATATTTTTATATGACCTCTAAATACACAAATATAGATTACTCATAAGATTATTTTAGCATTTTAGTATTATATGCACCTTAATAAATATTGCTCATCAAATTTTATTGTTGGACCATCTGAGTCAATTGATATAATACAATTGATAGTATTTTAATTGTTCTGTGCCTTGAATTTTAATCCTAAATGTTTGACTATGGAAATATTATAGAAGCAGTCCCGTCAAAAGTATTAGTATTTACGATAGCACCGTTTTCGTGTATAATGAAAATTTTCCAATTCGAATTAAATGTAATAATTAAAACGAAATAAAAGAACTTAGGTAGTTTTTGGCATTGCATCAGAGTCATTCATTTTATAGTCATAATGTATTCTGGAGTACATAATACGTATTTATACCGTAGTACATACAGTAATGTTTACATAACAAATCATAAAACTTAACCAAACCATTTCACCTTTAAAAAAACAATATCGAGATTTGACAACATATATTTTTAGATATTAGGTATACCGTATTTCGCATCATTCTTTTCTATCACTCCAATGTCGTTTAATTGCTCTTTACGAGTATAGTAAATTAGTTATTAGGTTTTGTATCCACTATTCAGTAATATTATGCACTGAAACATTATCAACTATGCATGTATCTCACAAATAAAATTTACAAATTATTAACAGTACAACCGTTGAATATAAAAATAATATATTAGACTAAATAGAGAAATCTAATTTTTTATAACAATAATAATACCTACTGCAACAATAACCGTCAGCTTAACTTTACTAATATACTCGTTAAATGGTTAAAGGCTTGTCAGCGACCGTTTTTGGATAACATGCTAAATACATAATATCTTTACCTATACTTGTTATATGATACACTTTGCAGGGACTGTACACAATAATATGTCACATAAATATATTCTAAATGTCTCGTTACGTATTATTATAAAATCATAAAAATTGCTTAGTGTGAAGCATTGTGTCATATTATGTTATGTTATTAACGGTTTACTACTACTCACTTTGAATGCAGTCCGGAATTTGTATGACATGAGATTATACAAAAGTGGGTTTATGGTAGCTGATAAGTAGTACAAAATTCCCGATACATAGTTCAGCACCTGATAGACGTTTACATCGATTATCGAAGTGCTCGAGTGGTCCTCGTGATTCGCGTTTCCGTAGATGGCGACCAGTCTTTGCGCTTGGAATGGCGCCCAGCAGACGAAGAAGGCTACCACCACGACCACTGCAATGTACAATTGAAATTCGTTTTAAAAATAATAATTCCAAACCGCATATTTGATCTATGTTTAAATAATATTATGTTAAATGGAAGATTAAAAAAATGGTAGATAATGTGTAGGTTAGTACCTGATACTACTATAAATAATTTCAATAATGAAATAACAATAAATACAGTTTACCATATAAATTTTATAAAAATAACGTATCATAAAATATTAACTAAGTTCATACATTTGTACATCTTATGCGTCTCACATATCTTCATACACATAGATATAATATCCCTTTAAATATATTTTTGAAGTGTCAAAACCAAATTTATCGTTTGTTTTCTGCCGTCATTCTTACTTAGATTTACAGCCACTTTGGAAGATATTTATTGTTGGTTTGGGTATAAAAACATTCAGAATAATTACTAATTACTGAGAAAGAATATTGAGATGAATTATTTTTTTTATGTGTTAACTACGAAATATTAATTGGAAATGTTATCATTCAGTAAGACATAGAGTTAAGTTACAAAAGAGAATAATCGCGGAAATTTCGTAAACCTCTAAAAGTTAATAATATTATTGTAAGTTGTGCTGTATAATTATGGATTCAAAGCACGGAACAGTGGATTTTCGATTTAGATTGATTGTTTCTTAAGTTTGGTGTGACCTATAAGGTTATAACCTTCACAAAAAAACTTTAAGAGCTAACTATGCTTATATCGTTATAACTTGTTTTCAAAATCTTAGGTTAACGTTAACTTGTTTTTAATTTACAATATTATTTTTAGCACTGTTACACAGAATTATTCAATGAATACAAAAAAACATTTTAAGTAACTTGAGTTACTAGAAAATAGTGATTATGCGTTATTAATAGATGCAGTTATTCAATACATATAAAACAAAAATTAGTAATATGCTTGATTAATTTTTTTTAAACCTAAGCTCGACAACTAGGACCATTAATTGTGAGAAGGCACGGTTGGTTTTTTTAGCACACGGAGTATAATATTACCCATGGTGACTAAAATTGTTCAAATTAACAAGGTGACTAACGAAAGGTTAAATAACTTACGCGATTTTGCAACAAAACAAATCTATTCAAAGAAATACTCCTGGGATAAAATTTTATGGAAAATTAAAATATTTCAAATGACATGGTCCAGAGCAATAAACGAAAAATAAACTCGAAAAAGTGATCTTGTCGCATTGTGGGTTAGGATGCTCAACACGTTCGGGTGTGTTAGATAGCTGCTATAAATGGCTTTATTTTCTTGTGTTTTTATGATAATCTAACGTGGAAAGTCTTGAACAGCCATGTTGACAATATTATGTTTTATTCATTAACCTCTATTTGTGGTTCACTAAAATGTATTAAACATCATTTCGCAAGAAAACATAGTTTGTAATAATAAGCACTATGTAACACTATCTTAGAAATTTGGTCAGCTCATGCATCAATCAGTGTTAAACTGCTTATTCGTTCAACGAAGGAAAGGGTCTAGTCTAATGTGTATTCTTCCCAATCGTAATATTTTTATCGTTAATTATTTATTTTTTTTTAATATAGTAATTAATCATTAAAATGTGTAATTTATTAAACGACTAGCGTTTCATTTTTTTCTTATAACAGTAAGTTTTCAATATTTGAAAGATCTTTACATTCACCTTCCATCTAGAGTATCTAGACTACAGATTGGTTTAGGACTTAGGACAGAAAATTACTGGTATTATCCTTTTTTTAGAAATATGTACTGGCAAGTCTGAAAAGGACGATAAATAGCGTTTAGACTTAATATCATGTTAGGCGTTGGTGATGTGAAGATCACACCATTAACTGAGCATTTTTTTAATGTAATTAATGAAACATTATGAGTTGGCCTTGATTAAAAAGTTGGTTACCAGTAGACTAGGGTTGATATGGTGCCCTTACGAAGGATCAGGGGAAGGAGTAGGAGTAGGACTATAGAAAACATATAAACATCAACATTTTTTTGTTTAAAATAAAACTTTTTTATATTTTATAAAATAATATACAAAAGCATTTAAAATTTTAAAATTTATGATTGAATTGATTATTATTCATTAAAAAATTAAGTTTTTGTTTTACATTACACTTTTACATGAAAAAAAGTATTTTTTCCTTGATTTTAACGTTGCAAAAGACTCCACTATTTCATCGAAAGAAATATTTTTCATGAATTCACTTTCAATAAACAAAAGTGCAAGGGCCTTTGTTTTAACATATCACTATAGTAAAACCAGAAATAACCAATGTCGGCTACGATAAAACACAATTATTATAAACCTTGATGTAATAAAACGTTATCGTAAATATTTAATTTTCAATTATATTTATTATTTTTCCTCATATTCCATAAAAGATTATTAATGAAAATTTAATAATATTATGTGTTGAATTCTGATACATTGGGACAGTCAAAAAAAAATAATTTTACCTTTAATTGAAGTATATATTTTGCAAACGTTCTTCATTCATAATAAAAATCATTTTTTGATGCCTCCAATTTAACATTGGCCGATTGGTGCCCTAGGCTGTAGCCTACTCAGTCTATTGGTTAATGAGGCCCTGATTATGAGGCTTTGTCATAATTATAGTAATTATTATCTCGTAGATTTTATAGATATCTAAGTACTTCACCGGTATTATTTTCCTAAACACATTCGTTTTGATTCCAAGTTTGATTGTACAATCTAGAACTTGATACAGCAATGTTTAACTTTGCCCTGTACTGCTCATAAATGAGTAAACCACTAATTCAACATCGTACTGATGTAGTTTTTGGTTATTTTTTTATGTTTTATTTTTTATACTAACAATATTTTCTTAAACTATTATTTTGTTATTTTATTATTATTGAAGTACATTTTATTGTATACATATCTATTCTAAGAACTCTGTGGTTTACCCATACATGAAATCTCCAAACGGATCGTAGATAATGACATGAATGGATAATATGCTTCTGCTCCAACAATATTAAAACGATGCGTATCGGAACGTCATATGTACATAAATTAATAAAATTCATTTAAATATTATAGTAAATTAATTTCATCTACGTCTACTAAATACTCATTTTTTATGCGTACCTATATAATGAATTTAATTCCATCAATATTACGTAATGATATTTATATACAAAAATTAAGTCATCTTTTAGTTGATTTTTATTATACGGCGTTTGAGTAGGAAAAGGATTTTTTTAATTAAAACAAGAAAAGTATTGATTACGTAATATTATTCGTGTTTCAATAATTTTGGCATTTCATTTTAATAAATAACTATGCGTAAATAATATCAAGAGTTTCATTTAATTTTATTGCTAATCCTCCAATACTCGGTCATGAATTTAATTTTTAATAACATAGGACTTAATTTAATTCGCATTTGTTATATTATTTTTTATTTATTATATGGTGTATAGTGCAAGGATTTAGATATTAAAAGTGGTAGCATGACAAGGGAGGTACTGAAAGTTACTTTATTTTTTTAAAAATGGATTACAATAAAATTATAAATCTCTATGAGACAGTGTAATCTTTTTGCATGCATTTGTTATTTGACAGTTTTTACTATGAGTTTTCTTGAATTACATGTTTACAGTAACCTGTGATGGGCGTGGTAAACTGGTACCTAACTGTCTTCTTGTATAATATGCATTCGTTGAACATTTGAACAGAATGTATAAAATATTTTTCTTATAATCTAATATTAATAAATGCTTAGGTTTATATTTTCAACTAATGAAATAATATCCAATTTCAGTTTTAATGATTAACTAAGAGATAATTAATAATGTATTGATATCTTGAATATTAAACCGATAATATACTTATAATAATATTTTCTTTATCAACTTTATCTAATATCAAATAAAGTCAAGTTTTCTCTCATGTAAAATATTGAACTGGCTGTTTTCAGTTAGGTATGCATCTAAAATAACTGTTATAAGCATAAAAAAGTGAAATTTAAAAAAATTCAAAGTTTCATTATTTTATTAATATACCTAATTTTATTATTTCTGTTTTAAATTTGAAACGAAATAAAATTGCTTTTTAATTTTAAGTACATATAATACTAAATATGTAATATTTCATAAATGTATTATATTATGTAAAATTCTTCTTATTGAATTTTCAGAATATTTTGGAAAAAAAAATTTTCTTATAATTTAATATTTTGTATTTCAGCTAGTTATAAATACCTGTAAGTTGCAATCAATATGATAATTTTCTTCTAATGTTAATTCAAAACTATACATATTCAATCATATTCGCTATAGAATAGCAAAAACCAATAAAACCGAACAATAATATACAAATAAATATCCTTAAATTGACCCTAATTAGTGACTATTAGGGCATATTTTAACTACTAAACGCCAATTATTTACTATATAAAACCGTACAGCAAGATAAAATATTAAAACACATGATCTATCAGTCACAGCCACCAGACGCATTTATAATAATAAATTATAATCTAAATATAAATTACATTTATAATCTCATATTTAAGAGTAGAAATAACTTCATAAGCATCAATAAGCATATTTATAGGCTTGATGAGCCATCAAAGACTCTCTATCATTACTTTCTTGTCATTCCCTACTTCAATAAAGTAATTAACTTTAACGTACTACACTCTACGTATATTTAGTTATATATTACAATAGTTTGAATTACAAAGTTCATCATTCAAGAGTAAAGTTGTAGGTACTATTTTACAACTGTGTTACATTTATTTCAATTAAATGTTTTTAAATTATTTGTACTACCTTATTCTTTATTAATTGTAGCATTATTAGAATATTAACTCTGTTTAATAAGATTAAAAGAACAACTCTAATTACAATCTATTATCTAAAAGAATTCAAAGTAATCGCAAGAATTCGGAGGTTTTATTAATATAAACAGAGATTTTGAGTAATTGATTCGAATCCCGTTGGATTCTAGGGTTATCTCAACACATCTATGTGGTACAATTTAGTAAGACTTATTTTGTAATCTTATTTTCATTATTTAGCATATTATATGCTGAGGTGCAAAACCAGGTCGGATATTGATGCCTAACATCGGGCTCCGGTTCAAAGCTTATGCTAAATTAAATTTTATTAAAAAGTATTGAGGTAGTCTAAATAAATCTGTCTTATAATGAAAATAATGGTTTCTGGAACTACCGTTCGCCAAAGCGCCACACTTCTTATTCTGGAAAAACTCCAGTTCTTATAAATCATAAAAATCGCCAGCGTCATGCAAAAAGTAGTGAAGTGAACATTTTGATATTGTATAGTCGCTTATTTGTTTTCTATTTGTTAGTTTTTACACTACGAAGACAATATCAAATATATTTAAAAAATATTTTAATTAATTAAAAAAAAAAAAATCAATTAATGATATTGGACTTAGCTACCCGTATAGAAGTTTATTGTGTATATGTGAAAAATAGATTAAAAAAACGCCCATCATTTGACAACATCAATTATTTTCTTAACAGTTTGTCTCTTCTATTTTCTATCAATTAATAATCAAAATTATTTTCATTCACCCATAATAGATATTTAACATGATGTTCACTAATTTCACATTTTTAAGTGTGTATCTTCAATAAAATTACTATCTTAGATATTACATTTTCACATTTCAAAACTATTTATTGATTTATTTTAAGTAAATCATGTAAATTCAAGGGAATTCCTCACCTGCTCGGATATTCTAAAGTTAATATCGATGTTTACTTTGTGTAATTTATTTTTATAAATTAATGTTATAATTTACAGTAGGTTTTGTGATTTCTATTCTTCCAGAACTTTCTATTTTTTCCTCCTTATATTATATTATAGTACCTATTATATAAATCTATATTCTTTATTATCATTTTAAAATAAATTAGTGATTATTATAATTCTATATTTGTTTTGATGATTAAATGTTGAAATGTATTTATTATGAAGTTTCCTGATTTTGTGAATAAGGCGAAACAATAATTTAAACTTACGTCAAAAAACAATTAACAAGATACAATAAATTTCAAATAGAATATAAATTGCATAATATTATTATCATAATTTTTCAAGTCAAGTCCATGATTTTTAAAAATTGTTTAAATATTATTTCAAAAACTTAAAAGTTAATTAAATTGTGTAATATTTTTTTTACATTTGATATTAAATTTTACTATAAACTTTAATTAAAATGCCGTTGTTTATTATTGAACCTTTTATTATAGGTTTATTTCAATAGCTGTTATTCCATAAAATAAAATTATTGGTTCAGTACAGATAATACATTTATAAAATTATGAAAGTGTTATAATGATATAGTTTTCAACTGTTTTAATATTTAAATATAAGACAAGTAGTATAGACATTCTTTAAGACTAAACAATTGAACAATTAATGTTCGTTAGTTGTTAGTTTCTTGTTTGAGCATTATAGAATTTGCTTCATCATTTTCTTGTAATAGCTTAGGTTATTTGATAAAATTTAATTCGCTAAATTTTAAAAATTTTGTATTATTAAAACTTTCTAATAGTTTAAAATACATTTTACGGATTAAATCGTAAATTTTTTTATTATATAGATATTTTTTTATACTGGGATGGAAATAAAATAAAATTGAGCATACATAAAGGCTGTATAAAAAGTTAAGAATATAGTTTATCAAATACTTAACGGTTTTAGTAAATAACATTCCTAAAATTAAAATTAAAGCTTGTTTTTTTGAATTTTAACTTATTACTCAACACTTTTGCCAATTACCTATACATAAAATTTCTCAATTAGTAATTTTTCATAAAAATGATATCTGAAGACTAAAAAATAGACACCATATAAAGTTTTAAACTTTAAACGAGTTTTTCAATATTCTATAGTAATATTAGTAATGCACCTATCATAATACACATGATTAAATTCACTTCTTGGATGTATGTCTTTACAGAAATCATATGTTAGCGTTTCCTTCTAACTTAGATTGAATCAGAAAAGTATCTATACCATCTATAATAAAGTACCTGTAGGCTACTAGTAGATTTGATTTATTTTAAAAATAGTCACATTGTGGTAAAAAGTAATATAATAAGTTATATAATAAACCTAACATTTATTATAAAACTGAACTTTTATAGCAAATTTATTTATTTCAAATAATTATTATTCTTTAAATAGAATATTCACGTTTATTTATTAATGAGTCTTTTCTTATCAAGATATAATTCTCGTCTATAATGTATATTTTCAATTAGTAAGTTTACTTATTTTTCACTAATTGTGTAAAATATAAACTAAGGAAAAACATTTAATTAGGTACTTGAAGGATCATAAAACACTCAAAATCGACCTGTATTTAGAAAATTATAAAAAATGTGACTAAAAAAATGATAAGTATCTATAATATTTGTTGAATAGTTTCCGAGTTGAGACGTTATAAGATACTACTTATTATCGGTGGCCTATACAATGTTTATATGTACTAAAAATCTGGTGAGTTCTCAGTTGATTGATTGTTTGTTTAAACAGTATTAAGCTTTTAAATATTTTTTATACATTTCTAAACTTGTATTATTATCATTGCGTTATAATATAATATTATTAATTTAATATGAATAATAATAATAATAATAACAAATAACAATGTATTTTATTACCTACGTACTAGTTGTTTTAACTTATTATTATTAAAATTATTGTATACAACCGTAGTTGACAATTTAAATTATTTTAGAATTCGCAAGTATTTTATTTTATATGTACTAAAAAAAATCAATAGCTTGTATAACAATAATATATAGTTTAAATATAAATACATAAAACATTAAATTTTTATATATTGTAAGAAATTGGGTAAGAAGATTATCGTTGGGCTGAAATCCTACATAAGCACAATTTTTTTTCTGGATAAGCCTGTCTAATTTTATGAATTTCACATGATGGTATTTCTGTTTTGTGACTTTTGTCGATCACAGTTTATGCATTTATCCATGAAATAAATTCTTTGTAAGCCAAGTATTGCCAAACTTTATTTTGTGGTTCACTTATGCTCAATTCTTTTTTTCTTTAGATTTTAAAATTAATTTATAACGTGAAATATTTAATACATCACGTTCCAATACTAATTTTTTGTAACGTATTCATGTTTGTCACTAACTTGTTTTATTTTATTATTTTCTTGACAACAAACACTTTCTTGATCCGTTTCTATAACTACATACTAGTCATATTTACATAAATTCAATGTATCACTGCGATTATTTATATTTACTTCATAAGTGTTATTTTCAAACAAATTTGTTGAATTTCATTCATATTCACATTTGAGTTCGAATGGTAAGGTTTTACACCAGTCATAACGGAATCGTTCGAACTTTGTTACAATCATGATAATACCGATTAGAAAATCCCAACTAAGTCTGATCATAGTTTGTATGCAACAAAAATTGTATGAGGCACGCGTTCTAGCGTTGATTATAAACACTATATCATTAAGTTTATGATATTATCATAGAATATACTAAATTGGTCTATTCTATGCTATAATACTAATATTTATAATTAATGATTCTATTTATATTTTGTTATTCATTATGAGTAATGACATAGGAAGTAGAAGAATTTGTACATAATTAATAATATAATAATTAATATATTGTATTACGACTTTAATATTATTATAATATACTTCGTATAGCGTATTAGTGTATACAGTTAAATTTAATGTTATAATTATTATATTTACTTTAAGTTACAAAATTTCAGTTTTTATAAAAGAATATATTTTAATATCTTTATAAATATTTACTTACTAGATATTACGGACAAATTAGTCCGTGTTAGATATAAATTAAAATTAGAAGAATACAGACTAAGTACCAACTTATCGGATAGTTGTTTCATTTTGGTCATTTTCGATTAGGTTAGTCACTGGTAATTGGTTGAAAATATTGTAAATATATATTACTGCTATTTAGTAAAACAATTCCGAATAAATTTAAAAAAAAGATATTGAATAAATATTTTTTAATATCTATTAAATATAGTTATGAATATTTTGAGAAACCGCATGATCAAATGTTAAATCTGAAGTTTTAAATTAAAAATTATATCAAAAGAAATTAAAAAAAATATTAGGGCCACAAATTAAATTCTTAAATATAGTAGCAATTCAAATTTTAAATACAATTAAATAAATTTAATAAAAAAAATAATTAATAATTTATAACTAATTTATGATCTATGAAAATACCATGTATCGATTTTGTCTATTAAGTAATACATAAACATATAAAAGTTCAATAATGCATTTTCATATTTATTAAATATTTGACGGTTTTTTAATTTTACATCGCATTAAAATTGTAGACATTATAAATAGAAATATTATTTTTATTTAAATAGTATTTATGAAAATAGGTAACCTAATTTTTATAGTTTATATATTTGTATGATATTATAATGGAAGTACCTGTAGAATTTCGAAAAATAATAAGCTACTTTATATATATATATATATACGTATATATATATGTACCTATGTATATACATATATAATGAAAACTTTTGGTATTCTTGTAATTGTTTAATTTTGAAGCATGGAGTGAATCAAAACTTGACATCACTTGAATTTGAAATAATGGTTTTTATTACGTCTTTAAATTGCATTTATGTTGACAACGTCATGTCTTATGTTTTAAAATTAAAAAAGTGCAGAAAAAAATATAAAGTTCAAAATAATCGTTAAATGTATTTTTGCCAACTTAATGTATTTCTACATTTTTTTTTTTTGATCTCCATTCCCTATAAATGTCAACAAACATTTAAAACAATATAAAGTTCCGGGAAGACGTACACCCAGTTAATATTGAATGCGCTGTACACTTTATTCGTTAAGGCTGTATTAGATGGTCTGAAAAGAGTGAAGTAAACAGTTTATTTTTTTTTACTTACGTATGTGTTTAGTTATTTTAATTATTAAACGATATTGCGCAATACATTTTACAGTCAAGACCATCAAAAGACTTCCACAAAAACTAAAAAATACACTATTGTATTTTCGTTATCATAAACTACATCAGGGGTCGGCAACCTTTTTAACCACACGGGCCATTTTTTTTTCAATTGTTCATCAAGGGCCACATTAAAAAAAAAAAATTACATATTATTATGATATAATACTTATAATTGTATTGCTATTATGAAACGGTTAGATTAGATTTTATTTATAAAGGAAAAATAATTATATAATATTCAAAATTATATGAAAAATGTTATTGAACAAAAGTAAAACACAAAAATTAACCACCTTTGTGCGGGCCATCAAAAACTGCTTTGCGGGCCGTGGGTTGCCTACCCCTGAACTACATCATTGGTACTGAAATTGTTCACCGAGGTTTGACGAAAATGCATTTGATATGCCCTGCGCAGTACGCCAGTACGTGAGACTTATCACAGCGTTTGCGATAAGCGGTATATATTATTTGACAATACGCGTTTTTAATTATTAAACGTGCATCTATTTCAATGTAATATATCGAACTTACCTAGCATTTTGACCACGCGCCCAGTAGCCCTGGTATTGGTAGAGCTCAAACACGCAGTGTGCCTGCAGTGAGCCGAGCATGTTGTCCTGGACGAGTCGCGCTTAGATTTGTACAGCTTGAGGCCGATGAGTATGTACAGGACGATGATGAGTGTCCACGGAGCCAGGAAGAATAGTACCGAAGACAGTTCAAACGCGTACGGGAGTTTGTTGGCCAGCGCACACGTGGACAGTTCGGGTATGATAGAGTCGTCCTGTGTACGAGCGTACACAAGTCCCATCTGTATGGCCTGCACAATCAGAAACGATACTTATTATTGTTCATACGATGCAGTTTGCGATGAAAAAAATAAAAAAGATTCTAGTGAATTTATTTTTTATTTTCACCCACAACCGCTCTTAACTTTAACCCCATTGCCACCATCATTCACAACCGCGAGCTTCAATCCTGCCGGGGTTAAACCTTTTTTGTTTGTTAGAACTTTGTAAATCTCGTTGTGCGTGCAGTTAACCTCAAAAACCCCGTGTTACCCCTCTCTCCCTCACGTCAAAAATGTACGTAAGTAAGTTTTTTGTTAAGTCTCGACAAGACAAATAGGCAGTAACCAGTCGTGACTAGTTTAAGCGCAATACTACGGACTCAAAAGTGCGATTTAAACCCATTTCGTCAGCGGTGTGTATATAAATATAATACTATAAAACTACACTTGAAACAAACCATGGATATTATTTTTTTTAAACACTAGAAAATATATTTTTTTCTATTAGTTTCAGAAATAAGTATTCAAATCAAAAAACTTCCGTGTATATATATAAATAATGTACAGACGATATAATGTCATATCAGACATTGCGATTGCCTTTTCAAACCTAAGACGATTGCAGATTGAATTAACTCTAATACCATGTATTTTGTTTCTATAATATAGGTATACTATTTCACTAATACACATTTGTTCTGTAATTTTGTCAGTGTTTTCATTTTATGTTAGTAATAACATTCATGGATTGCACACAATGAACTATTGAAACCAGACAAATTGTTAGTGTCTGGATGGCTTGGGAAATTCAAATCCTATATCATTGTGTTTTTCATTACATTGTCATTTTTAGATTTTTCTACCTCAGATAAAAATAGAAAAATATTAAAAATAATATTAACTTTACAAATAATGCTAACCGAACGAGTAAAAGTTCATCGAATAATTAAGTTGTATGAATAAAAAATAAATACAAATTTTTCTGATAACTGCAATGACTGTATTGTTATAATACATATTTTATTCTATTATCATAGCAGTGTGTATAGTAATAACAATTTGTATATCGAGTAGGATTTTCAACAAAATTTTACTCATGTAATATTTCATAAATGCTATAATAATTATTATTTTAAAGTTAGATTTAATAAATATCTTATTTAAAATGTTTATATAAATTGATTTAAATTTGTGAATACTTATACATATAATTGAATATACTTAATGCACCATTTAAAAACATATCCCGAAACACGAAAAGCCCTTTATTAAATATGAAAATTATAACAGTTTCAATTTCCAAGTACTATGATTCTGAAATATTCAATATACACACAATGTATAATATATATATATATTTATATGAAATGTGAAATGTTTAGAAATATATATTTCAAATAATTACGGGGATGTTGACTGGTATAATGCTTCGGACTATGAAATTGTCTGACCATGTCCATTAGGCACTCTTGTTTATATTTTACCGGAATGAAATAACATAAAACTGAACGGTGGCCAATGCAAACTGAAAAATGCTTTTAAATTATTTTCATTTAATGTAGAACAAAGTATAACAATATCGGTTATATACACAAATCATATTTGTTAATATCATTCTTCCATATTTTTGTAATATGTATTAGGATGTGTAGTTATTATTTATAATACGTGTAGTTACACTAAGGATCGAAAATTTCACGCACAGCGCAGTTCAAGATTTACAGTCAACGAGACTATATTAAGTGATGCGTAGATTATATTTTATATTTTGACAGTTGTATTTAAATTATATAAAATACAGGACTTTTTATTTCCCGTGTATAATACCATAAATATTATACGCCATGATATTATAACGCGTCCAATGGCCATCGGATCGTTTCATCATTATTCCAACCAACGAATCAAATATTTAAATACATAATACATGACTTTACTTCGTCAATCGTTACATACGTCAATTCGATTTGGGGGACGTTGGCCATCATGTATAGCTAAGTCGTTATGGTCTCTGGTCAGTATGGAAGAGTGCAGTATCAGGTGATGTCAAGCGGTCGTGTAATCCTACCACAGGAAAATGAATAAAATATGTTATAAAAATACTTGATACTATTGGGCTGAAAAAAAGAGATAAGTTTGCACGCTGAAAATATACGTTAAGTATTTTAAAGTTGATCGTTTTGTTTTAAATAATTTGATTTAGAGTATTGAAAAAAAAAGTTTAACAAAAACAATATTTGTCACGTGTGACGTATATGATCTATTACTTGTAAGGACAACGAAAAACCATCAGTAAACTAATATATTTTTACGCTTGAATAATTGGATATAGTAACAGAAAAAAGTTTGTTGAAAACTTATCTACCATAAAGAGCCACGTGAAATGATACAAGTAACTTTAAACATTGATGGATTTTCGTGAGCAAACGTGGCGGCATCTCCTTTAGAATATAAATATTTTTTTAACGTGCGAGCTATACAGTATACTACATAAAACGTGGTATAGTAAAAAAAGGAATGAAAAAATATTTATCTCAACACCAGTCGCACAAATTTAAAACTAATGGTAAATACCTTATACAAATTTTATAATTAAAATGTAATAACTTTATTAATTAATGGTTTAAATGTGTATTCTTGTAATTTATATAAGCACAGGGTATTTACAATAACAGATATACTTCTTATTTCTTTTATCTTTATGTTAATGTATATTTTTTATCCAACTCACCCTAATTTGTCAGTAAGTGTCGTGAAATAAATTAACGAATTATGATGGCTTAAATTTTAAGTTCAAAATACGGTACAATTTATATTTAAATTATTAATTTGATAATATTATGAAAAGTATTATTTTAGTTATTTTATAAATTAATTAAATTGATTAAATTAAATTAATTAAATTTGATAATAATAATAATTTAATTTGAAAGTCATTTGAGTGTGTAATGATAATTTATTATAATAATACAGATACATTTGGTATACGTATTTTTAATTATGTATATAACGTATATAGTTAAGTACAGTATAATAGTTAATTATTTTATTTTTTTAAATATCAGCATCTTTAACAGTAACAGTAATATATCGTAGACATTTTACGTAAAAATATTATGTCTATGTTATTTTTTAAAACTTAATCGACATTTAAATTGTTTTGAACCATTCTAAATAAGTGATTATTTAAACAAAAGTTTTTGTGAATTATTTAGGTAGGTATCAGATCTATTTGAGATTTTGTATTTTTATATTATTATTACTATTTATTATGTTATGTATTATTATTGTGGTTAATAATTAATTAAATTAATGATCTATATGTGTTACAAATTATGGTTTTTTAGTGGTAAAATTATTTATACTTCTTGTATGAAATTTCTTTGAACAACTTTATGGTCACTTGAAGGTTTTGGCGAGTAAGGAAATTAAATTACAATTAACAAAGCACTAAATCAAAGGTTTGAAAACATAGGTCAACCGATAATAATAATTAGACACTTTAGTAGAGAGAACTATATTATTGAGTCAGGCGAAAGTTATGCTTACCTAACAGATTTGAGCGTTGGACTATAAACTATATTTTTATCATGACTCTTGGTTTTGTACAGAAAATAGGAATGGTTTGAAATAGAAAGCACGCTATTCACATTTTAGATACTGAAGCGAGATAGAAATGTTTGACTATTTTATAGGCTCTCTTAAATAGAATTGTTTAAAAAAAATAAAGCAACATATTATTTATACATATTTATATATCTTTTATTTGGTATTTTTCAAAATTAAGTTAGTTTAAGTTCACTTATAAAAATAAAAAGTATATTAAAAAAAAAAAATAAAAAAAATATAGAATTTTATTAAAAATTAAGTTTGAATACGTTAAAATAGATTATTGTATTAACCGGTGTCTAAACATATGAATAGTTTGGAAATTAAAAACTTTATGCAAGTGACATTTAAATGTTTATTCATAGGTCGAAATCAGGTTTCGCTTTAAAGCCTAAGGATTTTGCTCTAACCTTAAGCATCGTAAACAATAAATATTCAACTATGATTGCATATTATATTGACTTTATTGTAATAAATTTGTATTAGGTCGAACATGTCAAATATAAAATTCCATGTGTGGAAATGGACAAAGTTTGGATTTGCTGTCGTTACTCGGTGGAGGTTTTTCATTGTATAATGAAATGATAAGTCTGGAAACAATGTTTGAGTGCATAAGTAGTTAAAGTTTTAAAAGGTTCATTTCTTGTATTAATGAAACAATCAGATTCTGTTGATAAAATTAAGAACAAAGTTAATACCATCGCTGTAATTTATGGTTCTAAATGCGGTTCACATTTAGAAAAAGCAGATAGTTTGTATTTTAAAACGTTAAATAAACCGAAAACAGTTTTCCATAAAATACAGAGCATTGCTTCTTTATACTGGTTAATTTAGACTTTTATTTTAACTACTATAAACAAAACTAAACAACTGTCATATTTTATTTTCATTATTTTTGTTTGACTCATCAAAATAATAGACATATCAATAATTTTATAGAAACAATTTATAATTGTCAATTTATCAATACATTCTTGAAATTTCTTGTTTATTTTTGAAATATATATTGAGAAACAATGTTAGTTGTACAAATTTTGTGATAAAATCTAGCAATTATTCAGTTATGTTAAATTGTGTTCTATTAAATTAAATTAAATGTAAAATACACATAGTGATTTGAAAAATTTAACCAATTTAGTTGTTGAAAATTGTCATAGTTTAAGGGGCAAGTAATACTTTAAAAATTGTTCGAATTAAATAGGTAAAATAAAATAATGTTAATAATTTTATTTTGTTTTTGCGATGATAAACAAAAAATATTACAAATAACTTTATTGTTTTTAACGTTTATGTCAGTTTTCTATTTAATGATTTAAAATGCAATTTTATCATGTGATGATAAAATATTATGACCATACAATATAAATGTTATTAAATCGAAGAAAATATAATATGCGTTTATGAAGTGTATAAAATTATGAATGTTTCTAAAGTTTTTAGATTATGTGGTGTATACTTCTGTTAAATAAGAGCTTTATCTGTTCGAATAAGCAAAAATAAACACATTTCAAGACATACCCACATTGATGTTGACAAAATTGTGGCATAAAGAAAAATGTCAGGATAATATTTTGTTGACACATCTGTGATTATGGTTATAGCTCGATTATTAAAATGAAACAATTAGTATTTAGCAATAGATTCATTGAACAGTGAAAAGAAGCATAGGACACATCGCGAATTATGTTGAAAATATAAAAAGCCCGTTATGACTGTGTCATTTAGTTATAACTATATCATTATCAAAAATAAAATGAATAAATCTATATAATTTTAAATCATATAGACATTTATAGGTACTTATTACATATTATACAAATTATGATAAAAATAAAAAGATCTTGAAAGAATATTTACTTGTATTTTTGGCAAGTACACGTATTTCCACAACCATGATGTCATTACTTGTTAAACATTTACCGAATACGGAAATTGAATTTTATAGATTAAAATTATTTTCATCGTACCAACGGTATATTCTATTGAATACGTTATGGGATTATATCTGTTGTTGAATATATACTTATACGACTCATGTATGAGATATCAATGTTTGCCGATGTTGATCAAACAATAATATTGAAAAATACAGTAAATACAACTTCGAAAATAAGAATGATACTGTAAGGTCTAGACAGAAATGGATTTATGAGTTCTTACATTTAGTGATAATATTAAAAAACGCTAATTTTTATTGAAATAATCATGACGTAACTTAAATATTTCATTATAATATTAGATACCCTTAAAAAATATATACTTTGCTCATAGTTGAATTTTTTGAAGTGTACAAAAAAAAGAGCTGCTATTATATCTACAGTAAAATATAGTAAAACAGTATTTGATTTGGTGATAAAAATAGTATCTATTATAACATAAAAAAATAATTGTACAGAATATATTATTTATATTTATAGGTCGTTAAAATTGTTGAGCAATTTAAGTGATAATGTTTTTTTTTTTTTAACTTTTTGGAGGTTTTATCTGAAAGTATAGTGCAAATTTTTTAATAACATAGTTAAATAAAATTTGCTATAGTTCTAATAATTTTTAAAAATGTAGAAAACGTTGTTTTGATTAAGTTTTTTAAGTTGAAATCTACGTGAAACTCATTTTTTATTATCTTTTGTTATTCTTTTTTTTTATGATTAAAATGACAAAACATATATTTTGTTTTTGTTTTTAATAAGTCGATCTATCGCTACTAATGCTTAAGTTATAAAAGGAAATATGTCAACGCTTATAATTTATGTTGGCAGATGAATCCACAGTTTCAACATCATAGACTGGGTGTTATGTCTAGATGCAACTTAAGAAGGTCAGCCTTGTATGCGTTGACAATATTCTTGTGTTCGTATAATTTATGAAATACGGTTTGTAACTTTTCTCCTTTCCCCACATCGGAGCAGTATCGGTAAAGAATATAATATCGAAACAAACCTTTAACTTCCGAGTATGTTATAGTGGTTAGATATTCAATTCGCACATATCTATTATCTATACGTAAATATTTGTAAATATATTTTTAATTTGTTTACAGGAAAAAAACTTGACGAATTGGGAAGTTATATACCATTGTTTTTCATTTAAAACTTCTGGCCACGAAATTTTCAATTGCCTATGGCGAGACAATGTAATAAAAGATCATTAAAAACACTGATGTGTGAAAGTTTTATTCGAGAAGTAGCTTAGATTCTGCTTAAGCTTTTAATATAAGCCTCGGAGCTTTTATTATGAAAGAAGAAATTTACTCTCTGAATGAAATACTCTATATTATAAAGATTCATACAACGTAACTTGTGCAAATGTGCTTATTATTTTTTTTTGTTTTTTTTTTTTTGTATTGAAAGTAATAAGACATTAATTCAAAAATGGAATATTTGTAATGTTCTAACTTTTAAAATCTTTAATATAGGTACCTACGTATAAAAATGATGTGTTGAATCTTTTTTTTGTGCCAAGGTTGCAGTGAACAAATACACATTTTTATTTTTGATAGGGTAATATTTGAGTTATTTTCGTATGTTCTCATCACATGTACATTTATATTTATACATACATATATTTTATATTGTTATTATGTATATTTTATTAAAAATCCTAACTTATATACTTATATCTTATTACTTGAGGCTATTGAGATTATAGTTATTATATGAACTTATACGGAGTAGAACTTCTTTAATTTAATGTACTTGAAATTATTTTTACAATGTATCTATATATAATACAAAAAATATTAAATTATTAATTTTTGAGTATCTTTCTGTTTTTTTGATACACAAATTTATAAAGTTCATACACGGTTGTATAATGTAAGTATATTATAATAATAATTAACAATTTAGAAGTTCAAAATATTTATTTTTTTTTTGACTTCTAATATTTTTTTATTATATGAATTATTGTATTGTCACCGATAAATATTTAACTTAAATTAAAAATCATTTAATTTTTAAGCATGTAGACACATTTACCTGAGGAAACGCAAGTGTTAACGCTACAACCCAAATGATTAATATGTATTTGAATGCTCTGGACAGATTGGATTCTGTGTGTGATAAAAATGGATGACAAATTGCAACATATCTTTCAATGGTAAATGCTGTAATTGTTAACACAGTAGCGTTCGTCGATGTCTCTGCAGCAAACCCTCTGACTATACAAAACATCTCTCCAAACACGTAAGGATACCTAAAAAATACCAAAATAATAATAATAATTAGGATGTATTTAATTAATTTATAAAATCATCTAATTATAATAATTATGCGATATAGTTTGTAATATGTTAGAAATGTATATATATATTTTGAGTGATGTATTAGTTCATTCTGTAGGTTTCCCATTCGAATAAGTTGAGAGGTTAGACGTGTACATGTGTATGTAGGTATTTGTTGAATTTACAATTCCTATGAGACAAATACCTCAACACAATTATTAGTTGTAATATTGATTTCAATATACATCCCTGCCTTAGTAATAAACATAAATAAAAATATTAAGGTTTTCTTAATGTTAAGCTTTGTGCATAAATTAAGTGTTCATTGGTCTTTATTAATTGCACTATGAGTAAATTTAAATATGATGACACTTTTAAAAATGTAGTTTTTTATATTTTTCAAATTACTAAGTAAAATATTAAAACAAATTCATAATTATTAATTTAAATAGTTATCATTAGAACTTGCAAAATTCATATAGTGAATAATCAATATTGTAAATAAAACACAATATTAGCAATATTATATTAAATTAATAATACTGTATACTATGTTTCTTTCGATGAACGAAATTAAATTTAAATCACTACACTTATGTTAGTATTAAATTAAGTACCGTTACATAACATACGAATTATACGATTATACGATTGTTTCTATAAATAATATAATAAATATTTATGTAATATGCATTTTTAATTTATGTTTTTAAAATAGCTCAAAAGATAATAATTTGTGTAATGATGCACGGAAGGTCGTTTTATATCCTTTACAAGGATATACACAATATAAATCATTCGAAATATCTTAAAATGTGCAAGAACTATCCTAAATATATTAAATATATTAATGACTATTTAGTAAAAATACAATCATCCTTTTTAAATGGTAGTAAAAATTTAAATAAAACTGGTACATTTCAATATTATATATTACTATCATCATTATCGATTTTAGTGTATATAGTTGGTAATAAATTTATATCTTGTTTGTCTTATAGTTTTTCTAGTAAATTATTTAATATTCTTCGTGTATGTGGACGTAATCATGATATTTTATAAATATTTAATATTATTCTAAAATAATAGGAATAAAATATTTAGTAATTTTAACTTTGTCTTTAACAAATATTATATTTTTATCGTTTATTTTTGAATCCAAAAATTGTATTTCAATGTCTTAAAATATTTTAAATATTTGAACATTACTGAATTATTTTAAAAAGACTTCGATAAGTTTTTATTTTTAATAATTTAATATAAAATTAATTATTTTAAACCCACTTATATTATAATAATGTTAATTATATTTAATCTTTTGGAATATATACTATACTGATTTATATACTTAAACATAGTTAGCTATATATTTTAATTAAAATGCAAGTGTCTAAAATTTGTATATTTAAATATTTACAAAAAAAGACACTCATTAATTCTTTTGTGATTGAGCTAAAGATATTAAAATTAATTACTAAATTACACAAACGAAAAACAAAGATAAATATATATAAAAACAATAATAAAATCGTCTAGGTAAAAATATAAACTATACTGCATTTAATATGTTATTTTTGAAAAATCATGCAACATTTTTGATGCATATGAAAATATGTATACATTTAAGTAATGTTAAATAACTTTATTTAGATACTCGATTTTTCAATTAATTAAACAAACAAATATTTTTATTTAATTTAAGGTTTGCGCTTTTGTTATTATTTATTTTGATTATTTTCATGATGAAGCGTAATAAATAATCTTTTGTTTTTTTTTGAATGTTATGATAAAAAAAAAAAAAAAAAATCGTTTTTGTGTTTTTACGTGTAAATAATCACTTTGATATTATCTTCTGTTGATTGCGTAAAATATAAACATAATGCTTCTTTATCCGATCTAGTCTTTAATTAGTATAAATTATTCCTCTTTTCGTGTCTAATCAAGTTTCGCTTTTCATTCTACACCTAAACGTATGTAATCTTTTCAAATGTATTTTTTTTATGTCATTGAAGAGCGCTAAAATCAATATATACATATTCATACACATCACCCTTAAATTATATAATTTTAAAATTTTTTTTAGTTTATATATGACGACTTGCAGTTATACAAATTAAAAATACAATGCGTCCCTGAGGCACTGTTTTATAAGTTTTTTTCGGTCAAGTACGAGAATGTTTTATAATGATATATTATTTTAAAACTATTATATCTTTATTTGTTATTCTTCATACACTTATTATTTGTTATTTTTGATGCAATTTTCCCCGTAGATAATTTATCATTTCAGAGTATTTTGTAACTATAATTAAATCAAATGTCCTATGTATAATTATTTTTTTAAAAATTAGAACGGAATTCAATTAGAAAAAAAAAATGATAGTTTTAATTTTGTTTAAATATTTTATGAACAGAATTTCAAAATTGTGTTATGCATAATTCTTATGAATAATATTTTTGTTTTAAAACACAACAATTTTATTTGATGGAGTTAGATTTACTTGTACTGTGTCTAGTTACGATAATTATATCAATTAATTTATTAATGATACATTATTTTTTCATTTTTATTACTTTTTCTATCAGAGTGATCTAACGGGCAAACTGAAGACTGATAATTCACCAGAAAAAGTTCATACTTGATGTTATCAATATTGTAATAACCATCTAGTCATTATAATCTAAATATTTACTGAACTTATTGCATAATATCTGACGTTATAGATGAGTATAAATAATAAAAGTTGCTGTCATGAATAATATAAATAATAAGGAAAAAATATGGTCCATAATGTGTTTAAAAATAACATTAGACGTCTTTGTAGTATTTTAGGGACAAAATGTGTGGATAATTGTTAAAAAATTTTGGAAATCAATAAAAGTTAATAAGTAATAAGTTTGTATAAATTTTAAAAATAAAAAAAAAGTTTAGTAAGTTAGTGTAGAATATAAACTGTATATTATGTTTAAAAGCTGCGTATATGGAACAGTACGCAAAAATAAAAAATATAAATGTGTTTTGTGATATATGCTCCAAAATTGAAAATAATGAATTTTATTGTGTAATTGTGAAATAACAGGATCACTGTGTACATGTTTAAAAAAAATTTATAATTTTAAGCTAACAGCCTAACCACTAAAGTATCTAGAGGGTACATTATCTTATTATATATATAAATTAATAAATTATTTATTTATTTTTTTATTTAGAATATAAATTTTATCATTTGAATATAATATAATAAAATACTACAGTTATTTAAATAAGAATAACGTTATCAAGATAAAATAATCAATATTATATTGTTAATGAAAAATGTTTTGATAGAAATCAAAGATATTAAAATCCGTATCATTATTTTTGTTCGTTTATAAATTTTCTGAGGAAAGCGAAGATTTTAAAAATGGATAATAATGATGTACCAACAGTGGATATTTTTTTGATAACGATTTAAATTTTTATAAGCTACATTAATATATTTTGAACTGTCTAAGAGAAGTATAATTTTAATCGTTAGAACATATATATAATTATGCGACCGTTTTATCGTTGTTAATGTATGTTGAACATATAAGTAAGAACTGACGTGTTAAGCAATAAATCAAATACTAATTTTAATTTCACCTACAAATTTTTGTCACGAAATAATATTTTACATTTACTAGCAAACACAAAGAACAAATATTATTCATATAAATGGGTTGTGTAACGTTTTCAAAATATTGCAAGAAATTTAATTGAAAACTACTCGTAAATAAGACTCGTTACTCACTAATGCGCACTACGCGCTAAATATTATGTTTTATGTATATAAATAACGAAATTAACATACCGATATTGTACACATTGTAGGTTCTTAAAAATTTAGAAATTAAATTTTATTTGTGAAAAAATTGTTCATAATAAATTAAAATAAATATAAATAATAATTTTATTTGCATAATATTAATAAATATAATGATGATCATTTTCCTGCTACGATTTGAAACTATTGCACATTTATTTATAATGCCTACGCTGCTATTTATCATACTTTTCTCCATGTCGTGCGATCAAAAAAAAATTCGGTGGGAGGAGCTAGGCCCACAGCCCCTCTAGTGGCACTAATAATCCGCCTAAATACACTTTATATACTGTGAAAACGATTACTACGTCCATGAACGTCATCATGGCATCAAATTGACCGGCGAGTGTGTGCGGTTCAATCAGAAATTAATGGCAAACGATACTTATAGGTACGCACGTATACTATCCTGGATATTATCGTTAATACGTGATGGGTGCGACGGCAGTATTTATTACACTCATACACTCTATAATTATTCGAGATAAAAACATTTTTTTCTCGCTAATGCGAAAATACCAGGATTGATTATCATACCTGGACCATGTTTGGTAAATTTCTTGCGGCAATCCGGACAACAGTAGCAGCAGGTCGGACACGGCGAGGCTGAACAGATAGTAATTGGTGGCGGTGTGCATGTACTTATTTCGGGCGATCACTATGCACGTGCTCACATTTCCTACGATGCCTGTAGCAAATATCAGCGTGTAGATGATCGTGACGGGCACGACAACCGGTAGCGGGTCTCTCTTTGGGCCCCACGGGTCATCGTGTAAACTGTAGTTATTGCCGTAACTATTTAAAACCAGAAACACGGTAAACGTCAACGATATTAAAATAACATTATTAATATAAAATATAGTGATAGTGACAAAACCAAATAACAAAAAAAAAAAAAAAAAAAAAAAAAAAAAACACTGATAATGATAAAAGAAGTAGTTATAGTATTATTTTCAGCGTACGCCACGGATGTCTGTGTGCGTAATAGTCGAACTCTGCCGTAAGGTTACGAGTGCTCGTTTGAATATCTACTTAAATTAAATATGATTTACCCAAGATATGCATCTCTTCTGTCTCTTACCTACCGAGTCGGTCTCACTTAATACATATTTTTGATTCTAATAAATTATAGGCATCTGCATGACTTACAAAATTATTCGCACCCTCTTCGTGGAATTCATTTTATTATACATTTAAACTTTAAAGTGATCTGTACACTTTTCTCTTTTTAATTTTCATAGGTAATATTTCCTACAAAATAATGTTAGATATACATTTTCCTCTTCCTAATAAATTACACATTGTCATTTTGATTTAATCCTATTTTTTTCCAATCATTTGTCACAGCAAAAACAAAAAAAAATAATTATAAATAATTTTTTAAATCATAATTATTTGCTTTTTATTAACTTTCAAAGCTGTAAATATTATTGAAAAGTCTAAGAAAATTTAAATATTGTTAACGGTTCGTCACGTGCAATTTGCATGTGATATTATTGCTTATAAAGTTGGCAGTCTGAAACCTTAGATGAAAATGGAATAATATTAATAAAATCGATAATAGTCTGGGTATTCCAGCTCATCGTAAATATAAGAGCATATTTAATATGAAATAACGTGATCAATGGAGTATACATGGGACAGTGACATCATGGTATAAGGTTAAAGTTTTTGATTCAAAATGCGGAATTTCATTTTCTTGTAACGGTGGGTGTACTTGATGGTTATAATGCATTGTACACGCCTTACCTATAACATATTGGGAATTCAAATCTTGTCTCCGACGAAAGCCATATACAGTGATACAATTGTGGCTATGTAAAAAAACCTATTCAAAATCGACTTTAATCACTAAAACATTCACATGATTGCACACTTGATTTAATTGCAGTTAGTCGCGTAACGATATTTCTATCTCTCTTGTATAGTATATACAATTTATCAAGTAGTAATATATTTTACTCATGTTCTTCATTTAATGATAAAAATTTTAGATTCAACTGATATGATGAAACATTGTTTTTCACAATTATGTAAGTTTAAGATTCAGGTTAAGTTTCAACAGGACATATCCTTTCAAAAAAAAAAAAAACACATTATTTAATAATATTATTTATTTTATTACACTAAATGCTTTAGTATTTTTATTATAAACAGGATAAAAATTCGAAGAAAGTCATTATGGTTAACGTATGATACAAGTACCTATTATGCAATTCATTTACAATTTGGAAATTTTATCTAGCTATAAACCATATTCTGATAGAAGTTTTCAAGTATTGATTTTGTAATAGAAGTGGAAGCGGAACTCATTATTGTATTTTCTAAAATTATCTTTCCTTTAGCTGTTTCCAAACTATTGTCCTGTTGAATTCGCGCCAATAGTACGTATTCTACGTATAACTATTATTTTCCATATTTCCTTCAAATTAAGGATTTCTACGAGGCAAGCTTTTTCACTATTTTTCAGGGATTTAAAATCATTTGAACGTTTTTTAAGAATTTTAAAAGTAAAATGTAAATCATTTCTAATAGTAATAATTTTAAGGTTATTTATATGATCATTTAATATACTTTTATGATTTAATGCAGTCATTCTGTTTATAATATTATTAGTCAGTTAAAACTAATTTTTACCATTAATTTAAAAATAACCAAGTAAATATTCCTCAGTAGAATCAGAGAAATTCTGTAAGTAAGGATGTAAAAATATACGATACATATATCTTTAAACGTTTGAAGTAGATAAAAATACTATTGCTCTATTATAATAAATTTGCATAATTCTTTCTTTTTAAATTTCGGTCCTATTTAGATCGGAAGCAATACTATTATTTAAAAATTCTCCTATCGATCTGATCTTACCCAGAAATACGCACCATTTTACTCATGTTTATTATGAGTATTGCTTGTTCATTGCTCATTTTTTAGCTTCTATTTAAAAGAAAAATAAATTTCAGTTTAACATTGTTGAATTATTATTATTTTTCAATTATGTAGATAGAGAGTGAGCTTATAATTTTATTTTTATAATTTATTTTTATGAAAAACATATGTCATTAATTTTCAACATATATTTGTTACAGATGTTATACTCAATATCTATGTGAATACTAAAAAACAATATATTTTTTACGATCTATATAGCTAAGTATAATTTTATCCCACTATGTGACGGTTATAGTACTTGTGAGCATAACGCACGCATTTGTTTTTATCCTCACGCGTTATTTTAACAATCTCAAGTTGATGCCTATTTGAATGTTTTATTCTAGGTACAAGCGTTTTTACCTAATGTTGTCGTTGTAGGTGTCGTTTCTTAAAGGTTCTTCAAACAGCATACTCAAATATGCGGTACAACTGATACATTATTCAAACCATCATCGCATTAGGAGTCCTGAAAAAACGTTTATATTTAATATTTATAATTTTCATTGTCTGTTTTCAATAAAGTATTATTTTTCATTTTTTTAGAACCAAGCTTTGACCACTTTGTCCGTGGAATATGTATAATACATGGCACTAATATTAGTAAAATCTAGTTTATCAATTTAAAGAAATAGGATAGCTTTTCATAATCACTATAAACAACTTCATATACGTATATTATAGAATTGTAAATCGTAAATCAACGTACTTATAATAATAATACATATTTTGTATACTCAATTTTCAAGACTATATATTAACGTCAGTAACAAATGGCCACTTTTTAATTATTATCGCACCCTCTCGTATTTTGTTTAATTTATTATTTGTATGAAAAAAATACTTGACACCTGTTTCAGTATTAAATAATATTTCTAATAATAATAAGTTATTACGCTGAAAAAAAAATCTAAATTAAAATTGTCATTATTCCTTTAAAACCAATATTATCTTATATTATTAATTATTATGTTTAGTTTAAAAGTTTTTTTTTCATTTTAATAAAATTTTTTTCTTTAGGTCTTTGTTAATAAAGATTATATGCAGACTAATAGTACTAACAACATCAAAATAAAAAAAAAATAAATAAGAACGAAAAGAACAGAAAAAAGTTGAATTGTTCTATAAACAAATAATTAAAAAATTTAAACTATTCTCAATTTTTAAAGCTGTTATTTTCTAATAATAAAATATATTTAGATGTAAATTTATAAACATTTTAATTATTTAGATTATGTAAAAAGTTATTTATCATTTTTATGTTTTTATATTAGTTTTTCATTTGAATACGTTTTGTTCAAAATAAGATATAAAAAAAAATGTTGTTTATTAAGTTCCAACCTTTCTATCTTATTTTTGAGAATCTTTCATCGAAGACAACTAACATGACGTGTTCAAAATACTAAAGACTTAATGAAATTATTTTGTGTTTATTGCTTTTCTAAAGAAATATATCCCATTGTAAGTGACATTGAACGTAGTATGCTTTTGACATCGCGTGACTCCATAATGTTTATAATATTTTGTTGTACTAATCAAATTTGGTTAAAATTAAATACATTTCAAACAAACTTACTTTTTTCTTAATACGTATTAAAGGCCGTGACTATTCAAAATAAAATTAAAAACATGGCCTCAGTTGTGACACAGTTATATTTTTATAAAATATATTTTTTTTATAAATTGGTCTTTATATCGTAATTGTATTTTACAGGTTTTGGAATTACAGTGAGATTGTAGAACAGTATTATTTAGGTAACAGGATAACTTAATTAAGGTTCGAAGGTTTAAGCTATATTTATCTATTTATTTATCATGAATTAAACGAGTGAGTCCAATTCAAATGGTAAATATAGAACATAAACATATATTACATAAAAATTACCATTGCAATCGTATCATTCTCATCTTACTGATGAAATTATATTAAAAATATTATTATAATTTAAAATTTCACTACACATTTAAGCTCAAAATAATAAATTAAAAGTTGTTGGATGTCACGCCGTTTCTTCATTTAAAAAAAGTGTATTATTGATTTTAAATAATATATTTACATCTAATTGAGGTGTGTTATATTATTATCAAGTGTTATTGTATCATCTATATCTATGTCTAATTTAATACGAATAACAATTTTTAAACTAAACTAAAATTAAAAGTCTTACGAAAAACGAACGATGTGCGACGCCTATATCTATTTACTGTTTTATTTGTGAAGTTAATATATAAGATAATAGGACAAACTTTAGTAGAGGCATGGTTGTAATCTTGTCGAAATTACGGTTTGAGACGTAGTGCACTTTAATAGAATTGAATCAACTCTGTGTCTGTTAAAGATATAGAGAGAATGCACTTGAGTAGTCTACTCAAAAGATAAACATATTCATTTAAAATAACGTCGTCAAAATTTCTCAAAGGTCGAGAACTTATTGCGTTTCGTTAAAAGCATTGGTTACAATATTCCCTGTCAATGTCATCATAATTATTCGTTATATCATATTTAATCTTTTAGAAGTGTTGATGTGCGCTAACATTTTTATTTATTTTAGAGTTTGTAAAATCTGGAGCACGTCAACATTAAAAATGGCACGGTTCGTTTGTTTTTTTAGTTATATAATTCGATAGTCACTCATGTCAGGATTTAAATATCCTGTTATGTTTTTTTTTTTTTTTTGTTAAACATTTTATTTCTATATTTGAGCATCTAGTTACCAGTATAAATTAATGCATAAGTTACATAAGACAATACATACTAAACAATCAAAGTATTCAGTCAAATATATTCATTATAATTTAATTGAAGCTCAAACAGTATTGAATGGCGTATCATCGTCTACTATTATGTGATATAGAAAGTTTATTAGAATATATATTCTTGATAAAAGTGTTCATCCGTAAAATTGAAACTTAATAATTGCGGGTCTGGTAATTAATTTTAATTGGCGATACATATTAAAATAAAAGTTTACGTTTTACAATATGTTTAATGAATAGTTGATACTTACAATAATAAAGCGAACTATGATCGTAAAGTTGTGATGATATAGGTAAGACTAAGAACCAGATATAAATATGTACTCGTATTACGTCTAATGTCAGTATACTTTTTGAAATGTTGATTCTGTTAGTATCATTTATTATTTGATTTATTCAATTTTGATGATAAAATAAATTTATTTTTATTATTAAGAGTTATGGGCCCATAAATCTATCAATAATATAAATATCTTTAAGTAGGTATTTAAATAAATTATTGATTAATATACTAATAATAAATAATAATATATACTTAATTTTAGTTTAACCAAATACAACAAAAGTTTTAAGACAAATGCAATTTTATTATAGTGTATAGTTAATATTAATAAAGAGCCAATTTAATATATACATATATACGAGTATGTAGCTGAATGCGGTAGGTACTTAATAAAAAAAAAATAATAAATCCATAAAATGGTTAAAGAAGTAATATAAACATTCATCCGACACATTTTATGTCAACATTTTATATCAGTAAGAAAGTTTTAGACTTAAAAATACAATAAAGAAATATTATTGTAACTACATTGTTATTCAAGGTTATCACAGAAGTTTATATACGTTAAAATAAAAAAGAAATTACCTATAAGTTTAAAAAGATACGTTTTTTTTTTTTTTTTATTGATTTTTAAGAATTAAATTAAAAAAAAATAAATATCTTATACTTTTATTAAAAGTTAAAAGTCGACTTTTCCAGATAAAAACAGAATAAAAAAATAATCTGAAATAATATTTTTAAATCTAAAAAGTAATGTATGACAATACTCTTCCCTCTGGGATACATATTACAGATATATGTGTTGTAAATCTTATTGATGAGATGTCGCTCAATGATAACTTTCTACTTTTTATTTTTTAGTAATTTTTAATGCCTATATATAAATATATATAAATTATGAAATGTTTAATGTTTTTATATATATTTAAATACTCAATTAAGTTACACGTTAACCAGAAAAATAAATTTACTGGTTAAAATATGAATTTTAATATAAAGCTGTACCTGTTGTTATTTATTAAACGATTAACTTTTGCGACGATCACTAAAAATAAAACAGTAATTATAAATTCTTCTCGTTTGAATATTAAATTTTATACCAAATAAAGTGGAATTATTTTTATTTAAATAATTAATTCAAGAGGTTAAATTATTTCTAGTATTTTTTTTATGATAAAATGTTTAAATTAATGTTTTTTTTTTTTAATTTTCAACAGTATAGTTAAGTACAATATTCATATTCATATTGATTCTGCATCATATTATATTTTAAAATTTGATACAACCAGGTGGAATATACTGATAATGTTTTATCAAGTTAATATTTGGTTTCTAATTATTGGTTATGTTTTATTATACCCATTTGATAATTTACGTTTAGATAGTATTTAAAATTAAAATGCATTACTATGGTTTTATTGTAAAAATAGTTTTAGAACAGTAAGGATGTAACAAAGTGTTTTTAAATATCAATATTTTATACAAACCTTATATTTACATTTATTAGCATGCTTAAAAAATATGTTAAATTAAAAAAAAAAAAAAACGTATGATTTTTTTTTTATTTTGTCATTAACTCGATTGGAACCGAAATTGTTATAAGTACTGTTTGACCGTTACGACGGTAACCGTCATTAATTTATCATAATAAGAAAATGTGCACACAACACTCGTACTATTATCGAACAAATCCAAAAAATATGACTACCTACGTAATTTATAATGATAACTTTCTGTTTGAATTAAAATAAAATGTGTTATAGTTAGTTGACATTTCGATGTTGTTTGTGGGCTTGTAGCGTCCATAATGTTTGCATGTCATGTATAATAATATCTGACCACTGACCATTACAATTATAATTTATAAGCATCAATGTATTAGACCAACATGTATATAACATTTACTTATTCCATATCAATTATACAATTTACATATCAGTTAATTATTTTTTTATTCTGATATACTTCTCTTGGTATTTATCTTCACCTCAACTTTCATTCTACCGCAGTTATCACCTTTGCAAATATAATTTTATATGATATAATATTACTTATTGTCTTATAAAACTGTGCAATTATGTAACAAATGTACTCAGCAATTAAATCTTTTAATTTTTTTGATATAGTATAAATAAAAAAAAAAATGAAGGCAATGTAATATATAGTAATAAAAAATATTATCGGTTGTAGTTAATATATTATAATAAGTATCATAATATAATATCATTCGTTATATTCAAACTTAAAAATTAAAAATGAACACAAGTTGTTTCTATTTCATAATAATGCCATTTGTGACATTATTTTATTGTTATAGAAAAAACAATTTCAAATTTATGTTTCAAAATAATCCTATTGGTTTTATATTAGTTGTCTATTTATAATAATTTATACCAATATTCGAAAAAGGAAAACTAGAAAATGGTTTTGTTCTCAGTATAAAATATTCATATAGATAACGCGTTGAAAGAAGTGATAAACCATGATCAATTTAGTATCTGTCAAAAAGTAAGTATAGAATCGTGTTTATTTGTATTTATTAAGGTACAATTATTTTTAAGCTAAATATTACTTAGAAATAAAATTATAAACTATCGTGAGTCGGTAAGCATTAGATTTCAAAATAAAAGCTTATACATTTTATAAGTTTATAAATATTTCACAAAAAAAGGCATTTTTTTTTTTCAAAAAAAAACTATTTAATGTCAGCGGGTAGACCGTAATCGTGAAATTAGTTTCAAATTATATATTTTTAATAACGAGTACTTTGAATGGTATCATTTTAATTTATTATACTTCAACGTGGGCACAATGATATCGGCTGATAATGTATATTTTGTCTATTATTAATACACGAATATCAAATATAAAGTTAATAAACGGCGACATTTGTAAAATGTGATTAAATTACAGGCATAAACTAATAAAGTACAAAGTTAAGTGTAGAAATACGAAAACACTTAAAATATTTAGCTGCGAACAAGGTGTTTCAAACGAACAGATAGAGTCACTGAACTTCTTCGTACACTATAAAAATACTTTAACTAGGTTGTAAAACGGTTCAATGGTCAGACGTAATATTTGGTTAAATTACGGAGAATAAACATTACGTTGGTCAAAATATTGTCGACTGGTCAATCGCAATGTTTTTGGTAACGGGCCAATTAATAATATTATTAATACAACGCGTGAATGTTGAATACATGCGTATGCAAAAATACTATATCGAAAACTGGAGACTTTTTCTTTATGTCTATTGTATAATAACGATCTAACCGTATTTTTTGCACCAACATTACCTATAATAATAATCATTTTTTCGAAATAGGTCGGTACATCTAATAAAATAGATGTTTGGTATATTTTGAGTATTTTGATAACTGAATATCGGATAATTATTATGCACATAAACAATTTTAAATCATCAATAAACTAAAATTAACAAAATAAAAACTTATCATATCGCTCACATTTACTATAGGTCTCTTGGCTGTTTTAGCGACTACATTTGAATAATTAGGTATGCAAAATTCAGTATCGTACATGTCATAATATTCTATTCAGATATGTGTGTATAATATTAATTGTATTATCTTCAAATAATGTATTATGCATACAACATTTGTATGGTATGATTTGTGGGAGGGGAAGGGAGAGGAAGTGAAAGAGTCACGTAAAAACGGTTATTATTCCTCTCTACCGATATTTTTTGGGGTTTAAAACCTTTTGTTTTATATTTCAAAAGTATATACAATGATTAAACGTTATATTCTATATATATTGGTTACTCAAAATACATAAACATTTAAACATTTTAAACTGAAAAAAAAACACACAATACATATTATTCAAGACGGTTTGTTATTTAATAACGGCTACATAAAATAAAAAAATAAAAATAAAATAAAACTATGTAACTATGTAAATTCCGAACGATCGTATTCGTTTACTTACTTTTTCTTCGTCATCCGTCGTATTATACCATAGGTATTTCAACAGTATGTAAAATTGTGCAAAGGAATGCCAATTATAAATGTTATATTGCCCTGCACCCTTTTACTTGTTCAAAATTCTTTTGAAAGGTATTCGAAATTTGCGTTTGAACTCGCGTGTGAGAGTGTATATATTTTGTAAGTATTTAGGTAAATGAGAATAGAATTTCTTTGAGTAAATGCTTAATAACGTTTCTATTTTTCGGGATAACGAGTTTACTGTTAAAAGAATCGGTCGGTGTTAATATTTTTGTTGGACGATTAAATGTATTTGAAATGTAAACAAATTATTTATAAATACCTAGCAAGTAAGTTCAGTGTTGAATCCGTTTTAGTGAAGCAAATAGTATGTCCGTTGCACTTTTATGGTATGTTTAGGTGCGCGTTGTCGTCGTAATTGTGTTATTACATTATATTATTCTCCGTGCCATCGGAGTTGCGTATGTACTATGTATAATATAATATATATAGTGTAAACAACTATATGCCACCGTTCAATAAATTATGAATTGAAAACGCACATACAAGTAAGGATAATCATGACCGTCTTTAAGTACGCGTGCGTCCGAAAACGTCTGTGGAATTAAAGTTCGATACGTTGTTTGTAATTTTTTTACCAAAACATTATTTTACATAATCAATATAGAGATATTGTTTATGATGAAGATTTATATTGGTCGTGTCGTTGTGTTTTGAAAATGTCCTTTTTTTCTCGTTCTGAACAAACGATTTACAACGGTGATGCTAATATTTTCAAGCGATTTTACACGTTTATCGTTTATATATATATTGGAACTATGATATAATAGTATGCGCAAACACATAGTATAGTATATAATATGGTAATTGCGTGTATAGAAGATCATTGGAAATTTTCATACCCAAAAAATCCATAATTTTTCATATATATTGCATTCATAAAGTCAAAAAGGGTGTTAGTGTAGATATTGGATTTTTGAGTGTCTTTAAATTTTCACACTACCATAATAATTTATATATAATATACATATAAATGTATATAGACGAGTTCGCTTTAGGTCAATTTAATGTTATTATACCGGTGATAACCAAATAGCATTTTCGAATAACTTGAAAGTCTTATCGACAATTGGATATTATAATATTTAAATCAAAACTGTCAATATAAGGTTGATTGAGTATTTCAATATAAGTTAGTTTTACTAAAAATCATGATAAATAATGGTAGCTTAATAAATATGGCTATAATATTGTGGTAAAATGAGTGTAAAAAAAATATTTAATTGCATGTTAAAAAATCAAATACTTACGTAATTATTGTACCTATATAATATAATATATTAAAAAATATGTAATGTATCGAAAAGTGTAATAATATAGTAAATAATTTCGTTGTTCGCGCCTATTGAATATTTAACTTCCTGTTTCGTGAAAATTCCGGTCAAACTGGCTTTAATGTTCCGGAATTAAAATAATTGAATTTTTTAACATCGAACGCATTAGTGTAACTGTACACAACATTCTAGTAGACGATGTAGATTTACTTAATAGTAGCGGTTATTTACCGACCGCGTTCTAAAATTGTAAAATCCTCCACGTTCAGTCGTTCAGATCCTTAATTTTGTTCAGAATATTCGTGTTGCGTTTTCTCCGTAAGCTTGGTGCTGAACGTGTTTCATAACCACGTTTCAGCCTTTGCGAAATCCGATTGAAGATTTTGTGGTTATACCTTTCTCCCTACATAAGGCTCCTTAACTACAATAATGGTCACCATTGATATCATCCAGGTGTGTTTATTATTGGATTTGTGTCATGGTCAGCCACCACTTCCGTGTCCGGTTACGCTATATATATATAATATACATTATAGAATACACCAACAAACTACGTCTCGAACACATCATACACGCGTCATGCATATAACGACGACAGTATGACATTTTCCTATTGTGTGTTGCTTATACGCCGACAGGGTTTATAGTTCACCGCTTAAACGCGATATATTATATTGTGTACGACCTTGTGGCTTCCGAAATAATGAAAATTTGATGTACGGAATCTATATAATAACACCGTCAATGCAGTGAAAATAGCGTCTAATCTTTATTCGCCAAATTGCGATGAACATATTTTTACCGCTACCTACCGATCTGCTATTTTTTGATATATATGATAGCTGCTGGTGTTATATTGTATATAAATGTCTTGCGTGTTGTACGATTGATCATTGTGAGTGTGGAATCGCGAAGAAATACTTTTGCAACCCCATTGGTAATGCTTATTATATATTAATCGACCGACAACGTAAATGCATTAAAATAATAGTTGGTGTTCGGCCGTATATGTGTGTACTTTAACGATGCATCGCGTGTGCGTATATCGACTAACGAGTAACGACATGCTGAATTCGAACACATATATTATGACTATTATTTTAGTATTATAGTACTTGATGGAGTCATACAACAAACTCCAGTATAGTTAGCGTTTCACGACTGTTGTTTTTGTTCTGTAAACGTTTCAAAGATTATATCATAGGTCAATTTCTAGGCATTTCCGACTCGGAGACTTAAAGCTATAAATATATTTATGTAGCCTTTGAGTTTTTACGCAATCTGTATAGTTTTTTAGCCAACCCAAACTCATTCAAAGTCTTGTTCGAATACAAAAATAAAAACATTCATTTCAATCGAATTTGGTTTTTTCTTCTATTAAATTTAAACATGCTTATTTACATAATACTTTAAAGGAAAAAAAAACTGTACTAAAGGGAAACAAAATGTTCATAACATTTGATATGGGGTGTGGTTATTATAATACTAGTTTTATTAAAAAAAAAAACTCCTTTTTGAAAGTTCGACTAATTCTTTATTTATTATCTGCTTATTGAATTATGTATTTACATTAATATTATCTATATTAAATTTAAACGTTTATATAAGAATAAATGTTCAATGGAAAAAAGCGGGTTTAGAAATTGCCAAGACCGCGATAAAATGACTATAGGTACTGGGAATAAAAAAATAAGTTTCCAATTCATGAAAACATTATTTTTATACTTTAGACGTTGATAATTGTTTCTGGTATCTTACCAGCCAATTAATGATGCTTAAACATCAGAGCTAGTGTTTTGTATATATTTTATTTTTTTCTGGCGATTCCCCGAACCGTTCATTTCGGCAGCGGTGCACGTGAATGATCATATCGAGCCGCGAACGAGCTTCAAAGACTAATTTTACGACTGACACGCAATTATACTGCGCGCGCCACCGCCGTCAGACGACACTTATGCACGATTGTATAAAAATAAAACGGTATTGAAAAATATAGCCACGTCGTATTTTTAAATTTTGTTATTTATTTTATTTTATATTTTTTGTTTTTGTTATATCGCGATGTCTGTGTTGTGGATGACATCGCAAGACCAGATGACGGTGTATATTATAATGCGACCTTAAACTCAAGACCTATACGCCTTGTCTTACATTCTATGCGTAGAATGACAACGACTGGGCGAGGGTGATAGAGCTGTAAAGTATCGTGTTTATTGTTCCGTTGGTACATGATAGTCTCCACCAAAGTGTATTATAATTTATAATAATATTGCAGGGAACATGACACACGCAATATGACATTTGTAGAGAATGTATATAATACTGTTTACATCGTGTGTTTCGCATGTCCCGTGCTTAAATTTGCAAGCCACGTGTTAACTGTTGTAATTTTGTCTCCACGTGCATTGACTGACGTTTCGAATAAATTTAAAAATAATGATCTATAATTACGAGTCGCAGTAATCATATTTGCGGGCATGATGACAAAAAAAAATGTGAGTGCACGAAAAAAATATAAAATAATTATTAACATTAACACACCAAAATTATGACAGTAATAATAATAATGGCTGATACCAATATTGATTTAAAACGAACGGTAAGAAAAAATAGACAAACAATGATGGGAAAACAGTTAGATTTGAGACTTTATAGAAAATTATAACATAGTTATGGTACTCGACAAATATGACGTACATTTAACGGAAAAGAAAATCTTATGAGTGAATTAAAGAAAGACGAATTAGGCTTGCATAGAGTACATTAAGAATTTTGTTTTGTACATATAACATACTTAATTAAAAATACTTATGTATTATTTCATGATATATTGAATCTCAATGTAATTTATATCGACAGAGTGCAGTGGTACATATTTTATTGTTGAGCGAAATTTTTAATTTTTAATATTAGATGTAGTACGGATTTATAAAAAAATATTCGATTGAAATGAGTAAATATAATATATTATAATTATTTTAGTTTATAAAAAAAAAATTGATTTTAAAGAAGTTTTTCTTGTCTTTGTAAATTTAAAATTTTCAATACTAAAGCGTATCTTTTTACTCGATTTGACAAGACGTGTCATTCACAGGGTTGGAAAAATATGCGTATCGGGGATTTTATGGGGTATTATTAATATTATTTTTAATATTAAATTTTATATTTTATTATTTGATCGATATATTTGCATAATACTTTTTAAATTATAAAAGCACAATTTTTAATCATTTTAACTATATTCAACGCTCATCTTTGTAATTAAAATTAACGATAAATTGAAAAGAGAATATTAAATACAAATAGGTCAAGTTTTAAAAATTTAACGTTACTCAAACTGAAAATATAAGTAACCACAATTTCACACTACATTTATTAGAATTTTGTCACATTTATGTTTTGAATAATATAAATAAACATTTAAAACATTATAATACTATACTAATTTATGAATTACTTAAATTAAATTTTAATATATTATACTGTAACAACCATGTCGATTTTTTACTTTAGTTAATTATGCGTTAGTATATGCACCGGCTATTATTGGTGATACACAAAAATGTCACAGCGTAAAACACAATTTATTTGAAATGTCAAAAAGAGCGATTACAATGGTGTGTAGATAATTTTTTTTTTTTTTAGAAAGTGAACAAACTAATAAAATGGATTTTATATTGAACACAGATAGTACTTTAAAAAATTGATTCCGTACTTCCCAGTAGTATTCGGTTAACAAGTTAGGATGACAGCAAAATAAAAAAATCCGAAGAAATAGAGATACTTTTAGTAACAAAATTCTGATAAGTTATTTGTTAAATTATTTTTTAATGTGATAGTGTATTAAGTTTAAAGTTGATATTTACTATTATTCTTGGCCGGTATGAGTGATTAAGCTAATAATTACGTATTATAATATAAGCATATAACATAAGTGTCATAACCAATTTTTTTATATTCTAAATATATTATTTTTTTTATTTAATACTTATATTTTTTTATCTTTCGTATGATTTGTTAAAAAAGTACTGGTTTTCCTTCATTTTCTTTGAAAGATGGAATTTAGATTAGTTATTTACAACGTAAATAACATATGTTTGCACTTAATACAACTAGCCATACGGTAAATAAAAATTAGTAGAATTGACTTTTCAATGCAGAAAAAATACTTATTATTATTTCCTTTAGTGTTTCACTAGATTATGGTTTTTCCGGAAATTGAACACTAGATTTTTATCAAGTTTATGCAAGAAGAAATAATTATTTGAATTCACAATAATTATTTTTGTAGTATACTGCTATAGTTAAATTTTCAGATAATGGATAGGTACTATCTGGTTAGAGGTCGGTTAAAGTGTTAACATTTGTGACTCCTCCTGCTTGGCACAGAACATTCATGAGCCATCTGTTGATGACTTTTAGTTCTTATTGTATCTGCTTATTGCAAGCTATTTGTGCTTAATAATATAATTATGCGATTTTGTTGCTATTTCATAGTTTCGTATACAGAATGGTTAAATAAAATAATATATTTAAGTGAATTTAAATTTATATTAAAATCAAACTATTATTTTAAGTAGCCAAGGTGATAATCTTGTAGTTTATCACTTCAGTTTTCATCGTATTATTATTATCATGATTCAAGTTAGGATTGTGATTATTTTTTTTTTTAATAAATATATTAAGGCGGTTTACAAATTTATATAATATCTTTAATAGCTAACTACATTTTGTATTATGTTTTTAAGGATTTAATTACAAACGAACGTTTTCATAGAAATGCATTTCATCCAAAGTGTATTGATTTAATGCAAAACTATGGTAAATAAAAACGACAAAAGATTTAAGTTCAATAATTAAAACAGTTTGGTCGTAAGATTTATTGTGTTTGTTATAAATTAAAGTAAAGATTAAATCGGGAATAATTTTATTTTTGATAAAAAAACGTCTTTCTTAGTTTTTGTATTAGTTTTAATTTTAAATAATATAGTATATTATTTTAAGAATATGTGTAATTTTAGCCACAGTTTATTGAGAAAAAAGCTTATAATAGATTTTTATTTTCTAAAATGACTTAAAACGTGTTTGAAACCATGGCATTATGAATTTGTCGTTTAATTTATACTATATTACTGTGATTGTAATAATAAAGAAAACAACCTATGGAAATAATGCATCTGCGAACTTCAATATTATTCAGAATAAAATATGTTTATCATAACCAACTAGATCTTGTAAACTTTTAATTTTTTAATTTATACAATTACTTGTATATTTATTTTTATTTGGTATCTCAAATCGAGTATATGTCAAATAATTTTAAAAAATAAACCCACGTTACGTTTTATCTACATCATCGATTCGAATTCATATGTTAATTACAGTTCTACGAGTTTGTTAGATCATTTTTATCGCAATAAAAATTTTTCCATTATGGTTAAAAATTATAACACTATATTAG
Source organism: Melanaphis sacchari (assembly GCF_002803265.2). Lineage (NCBI taxonomy): Eukaryota > Metazoa > Arthropoda > Insecta > Hemiptera > Aphididae > Melanaphis > Melanaphis sacchari. The sequence goes on along the minus strand of NW_020271649.1, from coordinate 276,464 downwards.
AACGTTAAACCGATTTGTTCTTCGATTGTAAGTTGTTATGTAGGTTCATTTTATTATGCACTTGTGTGTGCACTATGCAACAATAATTGACAAACCACGGTCTTATAATATTATGTGATACCGCCCCGATAATGACGATACCACGAGATTGCATAGAATCATATTTGGTGAGTATTTTAGGTCAAAGATAAATAAAAACCTTAGGGAAACTTTTGTATTTTGATCGTTTGTAATGGACCTTCAGATCGGGGAAGGGGGTTTATTATGGTCCGGTATATTATATGTTGTATTTATCGACAAATTTAATAGACGTAGTGTAAAATGTGATTTTCTAACTTATTGTACATCATTATGAGATGGAGACCCTGTAAATTTTGTTCTTTGATCGTTTAAAAGTTCTGGACGCTTAAATACACTATTATAAAACGACAATGTTATTATAACATCATGTAGACCCATCAATGTTGCTATATTATGTCTACCGTCAGCGGTCACCACATAATGAAAGCATTAAGACATTTATTAGTACAACTCATAGATCTTTATAAATTATTTTGTTCATCTAACAATACTGATCGATAAAATAAAATATATCGTTATAGTTTGCATATGACAACTGTTTCTTCTCCGAAGTAAATGAAAATCACTTGTTTCATATGCATAATAAAAAATAACGCGTATACCCGAATTCATCAATATAACCAACATTTTCGAGTAAACAAAAGCATTTAATTTGAGTTGTCAACTACAGACAAATATTTATAAAATAAAACCGGAATAGTATTATGTGCTCTGCTATTTGTTATATTATACTGTCACAGGAAAACCATTTCCTGGTTATTTTTGAAAAATAAAATATGCATTTGATACAACGTATTTTATATAAAACATTTATTTTAGATAATATTAAAGATCAGTGTATTTGTACAGTCAAATTATGCTAAATTTAAATGGAAAGGTGATTCGAACTATTCGAAGTAGTTTTACGTATCTATAATGTTATGGACTTCGTGTATAGAGAAAAAGGTCTGAAGTTTGGAGTAGTTAGAATGAAATCATTGCTATTTCCGTGGAAGAAACATATTTTGTATAATTGAAAAATTTATCTGATAGCTGGTATATTATGTCAGCACGCAGTCGTGTATTTTGTATGTACGTTGTTACGCAGAATAAAATATTGCATGTACCTTAATTATAATATTAACAGTTACACATATTTTGGACAATGTAACCAGATAACCATGAACAGAATTTATATTCAAAAGAAATATTTAGAATCTGTGAATTAATTTTTTTAAAGATCGTTGATAATTTGTTTATTTAATCAAACGATTATCTCTAGCTATCCTTTTAATACTAAAGGAAGCTAAGATTTTTAAACATTTTATCATGTTTAATTAATCAAAATTATAAGAATTATGCGAATAACTAACAGTAAAAAAATTGAATCAACAGTTTAGAATGTTTAAGAATTTTAATTTAACATTTTCAAGAAATCTTCTTTAACCTTGCAACTCGAAGAAGGCATTTTGGCATGGTACCCAGCTTTACTTGACTTTACAAATTATAGTAGATGCATATAATATGACTATATGAGTTTAGAATGTCAAATAAAAGTAAACATTAACTTGGCTTTAAAATATATGTATGTGTGTGTTTTGAAATGATAATTATGATTAAGGTTATATCTAGACAATTAGCATTATATAAGTATGTTATAGAAAATAATATTTTTTTTTTTTTGATACATTTTTTTAAAATTTTTTTGTTTACTCATAATTAATGTTAATCATATACGGTATTTAAAACGTTGAAACTTTTTTATCTAACTCATACATCTATTGGAATATATTAAATTTAAATTTAAACATCATAAACATTGTTCAATAAAAAATAATTTTATTACATTTATTGAAACTGCATATTGCTTAACTATTTAAATTATAAATTTAAACAACTTTATTGATTCTTTATGTATAAAAAAGGTTATTTTTTTATAAAATGTTTAGTGAGAATAAAAGAATCAAAGTTATGTATGCGTAAAAATAAAAAAATTGCATTTTACTTTCATCATATATAGCTGCATACCATGTTAAAATTAAGTTGACTTCATAAACAAATAGTTTTTAACTAAAACTATGCTAGAAGTATTTGATATTATTTTATATGTTATGTTTTATTTTTTATTTACTTGATATTAAATTGTTGCATATTATGTATGATATGTATGAGTATAATATTAATTAAATTCTATACTTATTTCATATAAATTATAATATATTCATAGTTTCCTTCTATAATTTTATTGTCGCAATTTATTATACTTTATTGAAATGCATTTATTTTTCACGAACATTTTACAACTTTATAGTATTTAAAATTGTTTAAATTATTTTAAAATAATATTTTGTCTCTTTTGAATGTATAAACCTATCTACTATATGTATATTTTGACTTAACACTATAATTAGGTGACTGTAGTAAATTGGGTTTATTCATTGCAGAAGAATTCGTACTTTTAAAAGATATTTTATTTAAAATTTGGAATCGATCATTTTTTTCATTATTATTATTAATTTTAATTGAGAATATGTATGATATTATATTTAGTGTATTTATTTATGTTTAAAATCTCAAAGATTATTTTATCATTTAAAATTTTAAGATTCTAACTATTGAAACACAAATCTTTGATATTTCAACAATTTTAAAAGATTCAATCAATATAACGAGTAAAAAATGTTTTCATGCTTATAAGAGTTATATATATATATATATATATATATATATATTCCACGGACGAATCAACACGTTCGATGTATTAAAAAATATTAAAACCGTATCTTCTCTTAATTAGGTATTTTAAATTTTAACGTATCACGACAACCCGAAGATTCATGGTTATAATATTATAATACTCTATAGTCTATCATGCAGATAGTACGCGAGGCAAATATAGATATATAAAAGTGTTACTACTCACTCGGTATCGACGAGGTCGTAATTTATTGCTGTTTCAAAATGTCACAATGCAATAATCACGATAGTAAGAGATCAGGGGAAAAAGTTAGGTACTATGAAAAAAAAACGATTTAAAATTACGATAATGATATTTTGAAAAGCTCACGGGTATGGTGCGTGCGCAAATATAAACACGAAACACGACTGCCGACACTCGGGATGAAATACGAAAACGAATCGTCAAAAACACGAAAAACAATTGAATTGAATCGATGTATGGGCAAGGCGGAAGGATCAGTATTAAATTATATTACAATATTATACGTCTATGACAACAATAATCCTCGAAACGTCAACGCGCTGTACGGCAGTCGCGGGGCACTATTCGCGTATGCTTGCGTATGTATCTTTTACCGAAACGCGAAAAAGCGACTCGCACACAGACGGTGAACGCGCGACTGACATGCGTGGGGTGTTCCGGATTCGTTGCTGGCGAAACCCGTGGAGGTGGTCCGTCGTTGTACTATCGTACACACACGTACGCAATATGTTTAGCTCCGTATATTGCGATTATCAAGCCTCCCCCTCTAAGAAATTAAAAGATCCCGCTGTTAATGAGTTTTATAATTTTCTGTTAAAGAATTTATTTATTTTTCTAATTTTAGAAACATTTATGAATTGGATTCGGTTTTGTTCTAATTTTGGACTTATTACACTTTTTATCTTCTGGTCAACCTGTCTAATCCTGGAAATAAAAAGTTTTTATTTTATGAAGGTAGATATTTATTGTTAGATGTCTTTATAGTTTAGATTTTTCATTGTTTTAGAAATATTAATTATGTTGTTTGATCATTATTAGCTGTTATAAATCTCGTCAATAGGTTTACCTGTAACGAAAGAAACATTAATACGAGTATGTAGGTAAAACGTGGTTAAATTAGGTATTTATTTTCTGATTTGAATTTAAAATTTGATTAAAATCAATGTATATATGATTTTATATGATTTTACGTACAGCCATGTACGCAATATTTAATATACGTATGTTTAATCGTAATTATTGATCTAGGTTTTTCTCAATTTTCGCTCGATCAAGATATCATAACATATGTTATGTAGATTTAATAGAAATAATCTAGTCGAACTTACAAATATAGAAGTCTTCCTAGGTTCTTTCTACCCTTCTCCACTTCTTATTATAATAGACAAAAAATGAAAATTTTGATACATTTGTATTCAGGACTAGTAAGTTATACATACATTACACACGCATGACGCGTTATATATTGACCATAGATTTTGAATATAAATTCACGGATTAATAAAATTCATATTACGTATAAATTACATTTGAATTTGATTCCAGGGATGCTTCATACCATTTAACAGATAAAATTGATTTAATATTATAAAATCATAATATTTGTACATACAACATACAGTAATATTACTGTAATTAATACTTTTCTAGAAAGAAAAGAGGCTAGAAATATTTTTATTCAATCTAATCCATGAAAATTACGTATGGTAATATTTTTTTTTTCCAATTACAAATCAGTAAATGAAAAATAAACAAATAAATATAAATTAGTATTTATTATTTTCATTAGATTTTACTCAAGTATTAAAAACAATTTTTATAGAAAAATAGAATTCAAAACTAATTTTTTTTTTTTTTTTTTTTTTTAATGATGAAAAAATCTATTGTACATGGAAATTTCTTGCAATTTTAACTCAATCACAAAGTATTTAGTAAATACGTAGATTTTTTTTTTTTTTTTTGAACATACCACGCGTAATGTAGTGCATTTGTTTATTATTCGATAGGGTTTTGCTTTAAAAAAAAAATAATAAGAGCTTGAGGCCATTAAATTGGTAGCCGACTGTCAGCAGACTGATAATTACAACAGCAAATAAAAATAATAATAATTAATATAAGTAAAAAAAATCACTCCAATCATCGACATATGACAACGACCGGTTTTGTTATGTTATGCTTTTATATTTGCATAATAAAATTATAATACTATTAAAAAATACGTGCGGGTTTTGCACAGGTATTTATCTCCATAACCGTTTTCCTAGGCAAATCACGTTTCTGACGATTGTCCGTGGACCGACCCACAAAATAAATATATATTATATGTATTATTTAATATATGTTTATTAGTTTATTACCATAAAATAATAATATCGTGGTAACTAAAATCAAGAATCGCTACGGCACACGCCCAATTGATATAACGTGTTTTCCAGGAGATTTTTGTTTGGTCGTGTACTATGACGTAGTGGACAAACAATGTTTACGAGTACGTCTCCTCTCCTCGTAGGGTAAACAGTTAATATTATTACGGTTGATCATGTTATATTATGATTTTTACATTAGTCATACTTTGTTTTAAAGCGTGAGCGAGTCTTAAAAATAATTCGCTTATAGTCCCTATTAGCGCGTAGGCTAAAAACGAGATTTCTTTTCATAAAATGTCACATTTTGTTTCGTTTCAAATGAAACGCCTACTAGGGGTAAAAAAAAATACATTATTTGCCAAATTCAATTTATTATATTTTATTTCGGATGTGTCATCATGTAGTGAAGTACAAATGTATTATACTTAAACGTGCATTTTTATGCATTGATATTAAATCTGGTATAAAATGAAATATCAAGAATTGTTTGGTCAAAGTTTAAGTAATTTATTTATATTTATAAATATGAAACTTGTTTATGTATAATTCACGAAGTTTAACTACACGAAAATCTTAAACAATTAAATTGTTAACTATCGTTATAGTATGTAAGCCATTTGTAGTTATAATAATTTATTACAATAATAGCTTTTATATAAATATTTGTCAAAAGAATATTAATAATGATAAAAAAAAAGTTTATTTTAATAAAAATTATTAAATTCTATAATTAGGTGTTTAGTTTTCACAGTTTAGAGCTGTGCTACTATGATTTGTATTCGGACAATTATAAAATATTCGACCCTCCTCACCACTCCATCAGACTATTACTAATATATGTATTATAATAAAATTTAAGCTATTTATTTATAAAATAAATTAATATTATAAACATAAACATAAAATTAAAAAATTGATATTAAAATATCGATGTGGTAAAAATACGTCACTTACATTGAAATTTTTCTTTATTGAATGGAAGTAGACTTTTAAAAGTTGATATTTTCACTTTTTTCTATGTTGAGAATTTTATTTTCAAATGATAATATTGACTAAGTTGTTTAATTGTTTCTTGGATATTATAAGTCGTAAATACATTTTGGTTAATTTAAATTTGCTAAACAAACGTTTTCTATTCTTCAGTTGCAACAGTTACAAAAATAACAACATACCTATAGTTTATTTGTAATTATCAAATTTAGATTTGTTAATGTGAGTTTAAAATTTTTAATTAATTTTAATTAATTTAATTGAAAATGTGGTGATTTTAAACAGAGATATTCTGAGTGTGCCCAATTTTTAATTTTTATCTTTTTTTAAGTTCGTGTGGTCTGAATTTTGCAGTCATGTCGACAAATTATATTGAATAGCCCAAATGCGTCCTTAGTCCATAGACCATACGAAGAAAATTTTATACATCGAAGACAATATAAATCAACTTCAAAATAGTAATATACCAATACTAAATTTTGTCAAAAGAACGGTATTTAAACACCAGCCTATAAAGATAAACTAAAAAAATTTAATACAATTTTTCTTGAAAAAAAAAAAAAAACATAAAATAATAAAATAATTAGCACGCTCATCCAAATTCAAGGGCGTAAGCTAAAATAAAAGATTATCATAAATAAGAAACAAGAAATATTTTTGAGGTGTACCTAACCTAAGTTGACCCCCTTGTAGTGTACTTCGGGTAACTCTAATGAATTGAGACACACTAGGGCTATGTCAAAAATATGATTTTTTTTCTTGGGATGTATTTGGGTGCACATTATTTCGCATGCACTCGGAACATTAAAAAAAGAAAAAAAGGGTTATTTCGGGACGAATTCGGGAAACATCGACCCTATATTTAGTATTTAAAATATTATGTTACATTATTAATAACTAACTATATTATTGCTAAGTTAGAAGTGTGTTTCTTAATGTTTTATTTGGCATTATAGATTAGGGAATATAATTTTTCTTGGAAATTGTTGACAATCAAATTAAATTTTAATTTGAATTCAGTGATTAAATTATCAAGAAAATTAAAGTATTCGGTTGTAGTATATAGTTGATCTGCAGAATTATTTTCATTCGAAAAGTTTTTACTTTTCTCCATTAATTTTGCTTCTTGTTATTTGTTTATTTTCAGATATTAGACCCAAATTTGTATAAGTATTAATTTTTGTATTTTAATTAATTGTTTTTTACCATTATTATGAATTTTTTACTTTGTTATCGGAATAAACATATATTACATATAATATGTACAACATTGATAAATTGGACATGTTAATTGATTTCTAGCCATTGCTCTATACATTTTATACTCATTGTGTGAAACGAAACTTAAAAATTATTTCAATATAAAGACATGTTTTTTTAAATGGTATTTTGCTACTCTCCTAATATTTATGAATAGTGATCATGCTCTCTTTTTCTTCTCCATACAATATGACTGCGATTTTACATATTAATATTATATTTTATTATTATTTAACTTAATATTCCACTTTAAAAAATAAAAAATATGTTTGTAAATTTAAATGAGTATTAAATGGTTTTGAGACATTATCTAGAGAAATACCATTTTTTATCATTTTTGTAATCGGTGATTTTTCTCTAAGATATCTCAAAAACATAAAAAAATTACTTTGCGTAATTGCGTTTCTGTGTTATATTGTAATGTGGTTGAAAAAAAAAAACAGCGCACTGATATTCTTTTAGACATGAATACATGAATGCGTTTTATTAAATTTGCTTGACAACTTGTTGATTAACCTTTTATACGCAAGTATTGAAACATATCAATTAATAAATCAAACTTTGAAGATAAACATTACGTCAAGTATAAATTAGAATATATTTATTAAGTATTAATTTATTGCTTTACATTTTTGTAAACTGCATAATTCAAGAATGTTCATATCATATTTTTATCGATTGTTATTTTATTTTAATCTAAATTACCTTAAGAAAAAAGAGGGTCAGTTTGTAAATGGTTATGTTATTCAAAGAACTGAGAATTATTTTTAAAAAAAAACTTGTCATTCACATATTTGTATGTATACGTTACGTCATAGTTAATATAGATTATTTCGAGGTCAAACTAGTAATAATAACTATAATGACGTATGTTTTTTTTAATTTTATTATTTTCTGATGACCATAATGTATAGTTATTAAAAAAAACTTGTGATCTTGAGTAAGATATTATTAGTTCCCCGAGGATGTACAACGAATTTTCAATTTTGAATTAATGGAGAAAATGGATTGTTTTGATTTTGGTTGATGACAAATTCGATTCGTTTACTTAATTATATTAAATTTGTTAAATTTTTGTTGTAATTTGGTTTCATTACTTGAATAGGTAGGTACATAGTTATGGTACATTTTAAGATTAAATCTTGGTGTATTATTATTTTTTCAAGTATTTGGTTTACACGCTAAGCCTTTTATTGTTGTCTATATTCCAGTTGTTATTTAACATCTGTATTTCATTTTAGAGCGTAAAATTAAATCAGGTTTTCAAATCTGGTAATATAATCTATGTAACAAAATATAACATTCTTAATATTATATTAAGTGCCACCACTGGAAGTTACTGGAAAATTTGATTGCTTTCAAAAATGTTATCGGAGAATAACAACGTGGTTTTACGCTCATCGTAAGAAATGCGATAGTATTACGATAGTTTGGTTCAATATATATTTAACTGTTGAGATCTAATTTCAGAAATAAATATATTGTCTATAATAACGAGAAAACACAATCAAAAGTCGGTTTTTTATGAATTTCTTCACGATGAATGTTCATATTGTGGACAAAAAAAAATTAATAATACTTCCATTTGTGTTATAGAAAATACATAGTAACTTATGTCGATGGCAGTTAATGCTTATTAAATAAATCGTAACAAGTTTACACACAATTAATAGTTGAAATTTTAAAATTGTAATTTATGCAAGATTACGCATTAGTTAATAATGCTTATTGAAAATAGTTTTTATCGTAATTTTATTTTTTATTAGCAATTATCTACATTTCTTTGTTTACTATTAATTGAATTCAGCTTTGAGAAACATTTTTTCTTAAATTATTTAGATCTTCTTTTCTTTGTTTGTATAACTTAAAAGCAAACTTTCAAAGTAGCCTGTAATTTTTTTTTTTTTGATTACTTGTAATTAATTTATAAAAAACTATAAAATAAAAATACTATTTCACATATAGAAATATCACTGAATACATTTTTTTTTTTTTAATAAATCAATCTATCATTAAAACGTATTCAACGTAAACATAACCTCCTTACATAGTTTATTTTATAATTTAATAGAGTACAATATTTTTTGTATTTAATTTCATTGTTGAATAATTACTAGACACAAATGTTTATCTTATATATTTTTAATATTATTTAAATATTTTAACTTTCAATAATTTTACCGATTAAGCTGTTAACTTTCAATTTACTTATGATTGAAAATTATAATTATGTAATTATTAATATTAGTTCATTATTTAATTAGCTATTGTTAATTTCTTAACAGTGCAGAAAATTATAATATCTCATATATTGATTTTTCTTAAAATCGTTTACACATTTTTAATTGGATAAAATCAAATTTTCATTGTTTTGGATATATTAGCTATTATTTTCTACAAATTGAATTTAAAAAAATATAATGTTTTTATGGTTAAGTAATGTTATTAACGTAAATGAAAATATATTAATTTTCTTATTTTTGTCGTAAGAAAGTAAATAATAGTACATTGATTGCTAATTTATTGTAAATGGAATTATGCTAATTTTGATTGCTTACATGGAATTATAAATTATAATTCATAGTTGGAAATTAGTTAGATAGTTTATGAAAATTGTATCACTAATGAAGATATAATCTTGCACTTTGTTTCAGTTTAAAAAAATCTTCCAAATAAAATAAAGATTTGATGATAATTAATAATTAGTTGATAGTATTTTTCCACAGTAAAAAAAAAAAAATATGACATTTTTTAGTAATTAAATATTTTTAAAAGCTCCTATAACAATTTCAACTCTTAATTAACTGTCAAATCCTACTATTTTTTATGGAGTTTATCTCAACATTTAAAATAAGAATAAATAGTAATATAATGTTTAAAGCTGTTGATAGAATAAAAATTAGAGGAATTTTACTATAGAATATAATTATTATGTCTGAAACGTAATGTAAGGTAAGAATAAAATATATTAAATGTAGACGGAGGTGTTTTCCAATAAAAACTTTCCTCTAAACATGAACAGATTTGTTATATATAATTAATAAAAATAAAATTTATGAGCGTATCATTCATATGTAGTCACATCTTTGAGATTTGAGAAGTCTGTCACTATTATTTCTAATACAAAATATACAAATGATGCAGTATTATAGTTGTATACTACTTGCAAAAACGTAATTACTATAAAATCGTTATATTCTGCAACATTTATATATATTATATATATATAATCAAATGAGAGGAGGATTTGATATGTTTTCCAGGAATCAATGAAAAGGAAAAGAAATTTTTGGCTTGTAAATTAATCAAGTCTAATAATACTTTTTAGTGTCAACAAGCCATTTCTGAGGGTCAAAATTAATTTAACGTAATTAATTTTATAATTTTATATGTTTAAATAACAATATAGTATAAATTTAGTATACATTATATAGCTAGTTATTATACCAATTAATTCTTAAAATGATAATTATAAATTATAATAATTTTTATATTATTGTCATTATATTATGAAAAATAATAAGTTCATATTAAAAAAAAAAATAATTTGATTAAAATAAAAATTTTGGTTAACATTATTTTATATCAATTAGTATTGATTTAATTATTTTATTAAACAATATTAAAATATTAATGATAAATGCTTTTCTAAAAAAAGTTTTCGTTTTTAATCAATATCCATGATTAAAATGAACAATACGGAAACTTATCTATTAACGAATAAATTTACTATTTACAATAGTAGGTATTTAGAATATATTTGTATAGTTTAATTTACTCTATTTAAATATCGACTAGTGAAAATAAAAATCTATATGTTCTAAAATGAATTTGACTACTGAGGTGAAAGAAATTTTTTTGAACTCTCAAAAGTTACAGAAATATTTTTTTTAAGATTTCGACTTTAGTTTAGAACTCACACATTAAAACACGTATATTAAGTGACACAAACTAAAAATGATTAAGTTTTTCCAAGATGACTTGTTAAAGAGAAATTAAAAAATCATTAATTGAAAAATATCATTTCTATGCTAAATTATTTTACTACGTCTCAAACACCAGTCAATTTAATTTTCCAGAAAATCTAATATGCTGTACATAATATGCTATAACATACATAAAATAATTCAATAGACGGCGTTTCCCTCTTGTATTCTATGTTACAATCAATATCTTTCTAACTTATAATTTGTGAAATGTTAGTTGTAGGTATACTATGATGTTAAATGATTATTTTTTCATATGAATCACTTACGTATTGAGCAATTTTAAATCTAAATTAGGTAATTATAATATAAGTAATAAAGTATTATATAAAATTTGAATTACACAATTCAATGCATATTTAATGAAAAAATAATTTGAATTTTAAATTTAGTTAAAAAAAATAGGTACCTATACATATTATTTGTTTATACATTTTAAAACAATACAATGATAAAATTATCATTTTTATAGAAGTTGGTGTTGATATACGAAAACATGTTTTTAACTGAAAAATTACCTAAATAAATTATGTATTAATGGATTAAATACTGGGCATTCTCCCTTATAATATATTTTTACGGGTTATGTCAATAAATTATAATTTATATGAAGGTTATGTATGTTAGATGTATTTTTTGAATTACTATATCACACTATATGTTTGGAATTCAAATGTTAATAACTATTATAGTAAAATTCAAATCCATATTCTTATATTAAGAAGTGATTTATAAGTAGGATTCAAAGATCTTAATAATATATTAGGTATTTATTTATTTATTTTTAATGTATTAGTTCATAATTATTATTATAACAAAACAAAATAAAAATAAACGGTATTTATTGAGTTGATGATGCATTATAATATACTCATAAAAATATTTTCCTTATATCACGATAAACTGGAAACAACATGACAATGCCATGTTAAAAAGTTCTGAGTGAAACACTTTGTTCTGTGAATTTTCTTGAGACCTTTTATTATATGGCTATCTAAATTAAGTGTACATATCCAAAAATAATCATAAAAAAAAAAATAAATTGAAAATTAAACTAGATAATTAATATATTTTAGAATGTTATACGTTATTGCATTGAATTATTAAAAATGCATTATTTAATATTTCATAAGATATATTAATAAGTTATAAAAATATTTTTTTATTTACTAATGAAAATTTAACTAGCATTTGTTATAACTTCTAAAACATATTAGATACTTAAATAGACGATTTATACAAAAATAAACAAATAAATAGGCCATGATTGCTTATTAAATGCGAGGTTTAAAGTTATTTAATATTCAGTGTACAAACTATTTATATTGTGTTTCAAACCTATTTGAATCTATTTTAGTTAGGTTTTTAGACTTGTGCAAGTATATTTATCACATAAAAAATATAAAGTATAATCACATTTGACAATTTTTTTTAAACTAAAAATAGAAATAATTTTACCATCCATTATTATTTCCTCACTGATTACAATGTTCTCGTTATTATATCATCTCTCGACCTTAACCTAAAACATTCGCGTCTTCAAAATCATTGTCTGTTATTTCAGTTAAATTTATATTTTAGTTTACACGTCATGTTTGTTGAAAAATTCAGAATAACATAATAATAGATGAATAGTTATTTTTTTTGTTTTTGACAAGTAGCTTTATTGGTATATTTAATCAAATTTTTTGAACACAATAGTTTTATTTTGGCAGTGGTGTCGTTTACATTAAACAGGTACTTGATCCAATAACTCAATTACAAAATATAAAAAGTCGAAAAAGGGTGTATATTCAAATATTTTATTTGATTCAAGTAGTTATATTTGTTCAAGCTGTTTATATTTTTCTCAAGGATTTTATATTTATTTTTAGGGAAATGGAAAATTATTTAGATTTTAAAATAATTATACGATAAGTGTAAAAGTGTTTAAAATAAGAATAGGTAGTAAGTATATATATAATTTTATAATAAAATTTATAAACACAACTTATAATAAAAATAAAATGTAGTATTTTTATTTAACGGTTTCACTGTTGTAAACGATAAAACTAACTTTGAATTATATTAAAATATTAAATTAAAAATACGTTTCATTTGAGTTTTTAGATATTATTATGCATGTAATAATTCTGGAGTATATTTCTGAAAATTTCAGGTTAGATATTTGACATTATGTCTAATTTGATTTGCATTTTACAACGATGAATTAGATATACAAATTTTGAAAATTATTTGTCATTTAGAAATATATATTCTATACACAGAAAAAAGTACAAAATATACATACATAAAACATATTTATCAAATATTTTCAAAACCACCTTTAAAATTTTAAATATTACACAATTTTTAATATTTTTAATTGGCTTTTATTTGGAGCGGGAAACATGCTCTCAAAATGTTATATTGTTTAAAAAAATGTTGGATATTTCTAATTTATTGTCACACATATTTTGTTGTGTCACAAATTTGATTAGAAATTAGGTTAGTATAGATAATTAGAAAATATAAGCTCTAGTTGAATATTTATTTGGTGTATTTATTTTATGTATGAGTGCAGAATTATACCAGCTTTTAATTATAGCTATTTGGTATTTATAGATTTCAACTAACATTAGACAGATGTTGTTCAATTTAAATTTATCCTAAAAATTCATGGTTAATAGATGTATAATACATTATGTATTTCAAACATTAATACCCATCTATTGTTAATTAATTTTACAATTAATTATCGAAATAACAGTCACTTGAATCTTTACTATAAGTACCTACTGTAATTACTACACATAATTAATACATACTTGCTTAAATTGAAACTTGAGTTTTATCTAGGATCATAAATATTATAACTACTATTAAAAATTTAATAAACAGCTCATTTGTAATAAATGATGTAATGCACTATTTTTTTTTTTTGTCTGGTTAAATGGTTTTTTTTTTTTTTTTAATATGATAGTATCTATGTCTTAATGTCATACCTAATGTATCACAATTTTTATTACGATTAATTATTATCATTGATGTATAGTTAATAATCAACCATGTATTAACCATGTTACAATTTTGTTTTAATACATAATGTGTAAATTAGAACTCATCTACTAATAAATATACGTGCTAATACTGGAACAAATACAGTACAAATATTTAAATATTTGATTGAGTAGGACTGATGCTATTTTTAAATTTCCATAATACAGGGGTGAATATAATTTCAATTATAATAGTTATATATTGCTATAAATTAAAAAGTGTACTATTTAATTATTAAATGTTTCATATAGATATGATATTAATAATTATATAACAATATAAAATTATAATAATATGTGTGGTCATAAGTGATGTTATTTTACTTTGTGTTAAAACTTATAAGTTGTTCTTAAATTTGTTGTAGAAAATAAATAGTTGTGGGTACTTATGATGTATTAATTATCTGACATCTATTCTGTTGATTCGATTCTGACCATATGGCTCGCATAATACTTTTAAGTGCATTTGAGAATATTATTTATAAATTATATTTAATTAGAATTTATTTTTTATTAGCTAAATTAATATTTAATAATTTATACGCCAATAGTTTATTTGAAAAATATTAAATCATTAAAAATATAAATTTTTTTCAACTCAAGATGTTTAGATATTTTAAATTAAAAAATTTGATTATTTGTTGTTTATAATACATTTTGACAATAAAATAGGTAGTATTAAAAATTTTAAACTAACTTAATGTATTTTTATTTTTTTTTAGCGTTTTTTAAATGTATTAATTAAATTTAGTTTATTCTGTCTACATGTATTTAGTATTTACTCATTGTTTTCAAAAACTTGTGTTTCGTAAGAAATAAATTTTTATCTAGTAGGGTTGATAGATAATAACAAAATATAGTGTTATAGAATTACATACTGACGTACAACTTGTTTAAATGAGTTTATATTATTTATTACCACTAATGACACTAGGGTTCTAAATTACAGTATTTGGCATTAGTAAGATAACAGATTAATCATAAACACACACATTAGTTAGACTTAGTAATATATGTTTATAAAGCGTTTTTTGATCATGCATTTTTGAAATACATTTAGTATAATAATTATACATAATATTAGACTACTTGTTTAGTATGTTTGTTGTTTTCAACCTTAATAATCATAAATTATGTCGATATTTATTATAGAATATAATATATAATATGAATTTTTGACTTGTCTATAAAATATATATTATATATGTTTTTTTTTAAATGTGGTTTAGTTTGAAGTTTCCAACTATCAATAGTTTTGACTGTTTTGAGTTTAATAATTTTAATAAATTTTGACTACGTTCAGCGTGATTTATACTAAATAAAAACGTTTAATTTACATATATAAGATACATATATTTTATTACATACTCAGTTGATTTTATTTTCAATTTCTATGCATCACATAATTAATTTGAAAAACTGTTTAAAACGAAGAAAAAATCTTCAGACAATTAAATGAACATTTTGCCAAACAACTTCTTATTTGTAAAAATAGCTCGATCAATATTATACGTGCCAAACGAAAAAAAAATAAAAATAATTCTAATTGAATTAAATTTTATTTTTAGTTTTAGGAAAATCATAACGTTTATAGACTTGTCATTTTTATTTTAAGTTTCTAATACTTATATATTTTTTATGCAAGATATATGAACATGTTATATATATTGAAACTTCATTTCCATTATTTCAAAGTTTTTACAGAAACAAAATAACATAAAATAGTAAATCATTAACTTACATCATATGGAATCTAAAATAGTTATTTTTTTTATTTTGGTACAAAATATAGATAAATCTCAAATTATTAGATTTACTGTTTTTGATAAATATTACTTATCAATAGTATATTTTGTAAACTTTCGATTGTTATTAATCGTTTTTATGTGTTACAATGAAGTTAAATCAAAAATAAGAGAATAAAACATAAGGTTTAATACATTTTGTAGTTTATGAAATACTGCAGGTTTAATTTATTGGAATCATCAATGTTATACGACGTTAGTAGTAAGAAATAAACGGTTTTAGCCCATATCAACACTAATTCGACAGCCTTTCAAAGTCCACCTACAACCCTTTGTACCACTTCGAATGTTATTCATCAGTAAACAGTTCAAGACAGAACAATGAAAAACAATTCTGAGAGTTGTATTCAATAATGCTTGATATTAGCTCAGATTATTTGCTTCTACAGAATGTAAGAGTGAAATGAAAAAAAAAAATGAACTCAATCACTAACTCTTCGAACTTGACTCGTTATTTCGACATTGGTGTCGTTCACTCCTTACTCAAAATGAATACTTAACTGATATTCCTATAACTTTAGATATTAATAGCTTAACCTTAAGCCTGAGGCCTGGATTCTATATGATGAACATCTAAACTAATGTACGATGAACCGTTACAATATTGCATTGTGTATAAACAGATTTTAGATATGATCGAAATGTATTGATTATCCATTGCATTTTTTATAATCATAAAATTATATTAACTTGAGAAAACAGTTTAGAACTTTTGTAAAGTATTGAAAAACAATCATCAAGAATAATTTATATCCGTCTGTTAACGACTCGAACGAGAAATATAAATAGTTATATTTTAGATTAATAAAAGTTGCACTTACAGTTTCAAATGAATTAAATTCATGTAATCAAATTGAGAAATAAATATTATTAAATATTTTTACGCATAAAAATTAAAACAGTTGATTGAAGTACAGCGAAATATACTGTAGGCAAAAAGATAATTTTTGATTTAAGTCAATTGCAGTAAATAAAATAATGCACCGATGAGAGGTATTGAAATGATTATGTAAGCCATGTATAAATCAAACCTGTTTTGTACTAATGTTGTAATTAATATGGATTTAGTGTGCGATACGAAAACATCCGTGTTACTCTCAAGCAATGCATGTCGTTTCATTTTTTGATTTGCAAAATAAACCGAACATTGCTGGGTCAATATAAATCGAGTTTGGCATTATATTTTTTTTTAACAAACAGCTGGACAATTGATTGAACGTTCACAGCGTTTTATGAATAATATACACTACAACACAACAATGACATGCTTGGGTTTAATCTTTATGTATATTCCAAGAATATTTCCTCTCTTATTCCATGGTTAGGTATTATTAAATTTGTATTATCATTATTATTAGGTATAATCGCATTTAAAATCGTGGTTATATACAAATTCTTAATGGTCCTTACGGCATACACGTAAAAAAATAAAATACTCATTGTTCGAGTTTTTGATAGATGTTTTAATATAATATATCATCGAAAATATTCATATTTTATTAAACTATATTTTTTTTTAAATATATAAAACGATTTTGAATGAACATAATAAGTCAAAAAAATATATTCAAAGCTCAAATATTATATATTTTTCTTGAACAGTATAATTTTTTTTTTAATATTATTTATAGATTATAGACGTCAATAGTAATAGCTATATATTAGCCTGATTATTATTACTTATAGTGTTGTATAAATACATTTTTTTTTTCAAATATAAGCAGTTTGACAGAATTGTATGAAAATAGAAAACTGATCGTAATCATCGTGTCTATAATATAATATATTTATATATTTGAAGTAGTTGTATATCTGAGCTATATAGATAATCTAACTTAAAGGCCACCATCATTGTTTTTTTATTAAAACAATTGTAGATTCATAGTATATAATATCATACATTATCCATCTATTTATACTGTATATGTCATATCATATATTATATTGCACTCAAAAATATCACTTGTACTAGGTGGATATAAGGAGACCTATTATATAGGTGTCCCACGGGTCTTATACATAATATAGTTTTAACGATGGAAACTATGGCAACGCACATTACACGTCGTGATAATCTGTATGGAAATTAAAATAGAAATATCGTCGCAGGACATCGATTATATGTGTATGTTTGTACGTGTTATTTGAATAAAATAATAGTAAAATATTGATCAAGTACATTGATTTATATTTTGAACAATATATTGTAATGTACGAGTATCATACTCTAATCTCATTGTCTGATTACACTGGAATCGAGACAATATTTGCTCATAATTTTAAAAGTACATTTAATTGTTTGTTGAGCATATTATATTTTTAACGATATCATCTATATACAAACACAGCATATATGTATATTGTATATATTATATATATCATATAGTTATTAAATGTATTAAATTAATAAAGTAGAATCAGAACAAGGAAGTTATATCACAGGGTACATTTATTTTTTTTAATTAATCATGTGAAACTATGATAACTCTAAGATTATAGAATATACAATATAATATTAATAATGTATGATATTAAAATATAGCTATGAAAACTAATTAATAATGCAGTTATGTAGTATTAAAGATACCTAATTGCACGGTGTTATGGATAATTAAAATCAGAAATATACAAAATATACAATAAATGAAATATTTATTTGTTTTTGCATTATTATTGTTAGGAATTTTCATAATATTGGAGTTTGAAACAACAAAAGCATAATATAGTTTGGACTGAGAAGGAACAGCGTGTTGAGAGGAAACGTTGTGACCAGATGTTTTGTTTTAGAATTGTAGTTGTATTTGTTGGGGTGCTTATTAACCCAGCGCACGGAGACTGCTTTGATCTAAACATATAAAATCACAATAAGTATATTGATTAATTTACAAGGGAAGAGAAAAAAAATAATTAAACGACATGAATATGTGAAAGAAGAAGTTATCTATTTGTAGCATTATTGAAATGTATAAACATTTAACTCATATATTAATCTACGTTTTTTAATTATTCTGAGATAATGCATTGGTATTATTTGACATTATTCAGTAGAACTTTGCTTATGACTGTAGTTAGAAGTTATAAAAGATGAGTTGTGAGATTTTTCAGTTCGATTATGAAAAAATTCAAGTGTGAATAGGTCGTTTGTAGTTGAATGAGTTTGAAAATTTTCGGAAATATTGAGTATGAGGTTTTGGGTGACATTTGTCTAAGAATGCTGTGTGAATTTTTATTCTATTTCAGAAGTTATATTAATAGGCTTCTCTATGATAACATTTTGGTTATTTTTTAGTTTTTGAGATTAGGGGCTTTGTTGCTTTCTCAATTGTCGTAACTTCTTAAAGTCTGTAAATTTATACAGTTAAATATATATTGTTGTTTCCGCAGTGGGCACTGAGCCCATATTATAGAAGTTCATACGATTTTTTGTACAAGGTTAAGAACTGTGGAGTTCACCGGGCTTAACACAACATGGCTCATTATGACAGTAAAAAAGTTTGTGATCATTATCTTGATAATTAGTACACTGAGGAATTTGTTTATACATTTTTTCTTATTCTTTGATTTTTGACACTCAGAAACGGGAGCTCTTAATACAAATCTTTTTCGATAACGAAATGAACGATTCATGTTGTAAAGTCACGTATTTTTCGCGGTAAAACTCAAGACGTGTGGCTTTCTTGTATGCCCAAGGGATGAGCGAAAAAAGGTCTCTGTTGCTGATGAGTAAGCTAGTTCTTTAGAAATGCAGATAATAAAGTTGCTAACCACTAACTGATCGACATGACCCTGTCGTCTTTGTTGAGAGTTCATGTAGTGCGCACCCTGAATCCTACGAGTGACAACTAGATCTCTTTTAACAACCTATAATCAATGTTTTTTTTTTTTAGATTCACGTATTTTGAGTGCATAATTCGTGTCACCTTATCTTACTACATCATTATTTATAGACACCTGTGAACCAGGTAAGAGGCG
The DNA here is from genome assembly GCF_002803265.2 of Melanaphis sacchari. Classification (NCBI taxonomy): domain Eukaryota; kingdom Metazoa; phylum Arthropoda; class Insecta; order Hemiptera; family Aphididae; genus Melanaphis; species Melanaphis sacchari. Next base: position 256,265 of record NW_020271649.1, on the reverse strand, counting down.
TGTTTATTATATATTTTACATAAAATCCTATTAATTGTATTATTGTACGGTGTATCTGATCAAATTTTCGAATACACGAATTCAAATTATCTGTAGGAATGTAATAGCATAATTTCTACGATTAAGTACGATAAGTGATAAGTGATAATATTATACCAAATCTTTTTTACTCTGTTATTTATACGTTATTATTTAACAAAATAACAATCGATAAAAAATGAAGATTGTTCGTCACCTATACCTAAATTATTTTTTGAGATAGTGAATTCATTATCATTTTTATATTTTGTAAATACCGCTTTAGTGGGTTCATATTATTTTAATATGTGTATTGAAATATCAATTTTAGTTATCGAAATTTTTGATGAACATCTGTCTGTACTAAGAACTAAAATACGTTTTGTAAATCGACTGATTGTAATAAATAATTGTATAAAATACATAAATCAACTATTTTAGATCATAAATATACAATTTTAGTTTATAAACAATCAATTCTGGCGCAAGAATGATGAATAGATTTGATGAAACAAAAGATTTTGACTTTTTATCAGTGGTGATTTACACATTATGGCTGTAATACTCGTATCTAAACGATAATGAAACGAAAACAAATAATGTACATATATTGAGCGTAATGATTGAATAACTATTTATTGAAGTCAATCTTTTGATATTTATATATTCAAATGATATTTATAACATTTTTAATTTTAATACCTTAAATTTTAAAATTTTATATAATATAAATTTTTCTTTTACAAGTTATTACAAAAAATTGAGCTCAATTTCATGAGCGTTTGAAGTATACATTTCGACAAAATTTGATATTTTGCGATAAAATAATAATTTCTCATCTAAGGATTTAAAATTTTTTTTTTTTGAAATTCAAAGATTCTGTAATAATAATATTGTAGAAACTTAAAGTATTACCTTTATTATAATTTTTAAGCTAAATAACATTTTAAAAATATTTAAGCTATTTAAACTTAAGCATTTGAAGTTTTCCAATTTTTTGTAGTTTTATCTTTTAAATGTTGATAAAATGTTTATTTTATAATAGTTATACTTATGAGCCATAAATAACTCTCATAAACAGTTCACACACTGAAACCTAGAATAAGTACACTTATACGTATGAGTATTATTTTTGATGAAATTGGAAATTAAAATGAAAAATAACGATTTGATTTATTTCATTGTAATTTTAATAAATATTATTAATGTGGACTTGAAAATTTTACGTATATTATTATATTTAATATATAAAATAGCATTTAAAAAAATTAAAATATTTAAACTAATTTTAAGCTATTGCTTATTTATACTTAGAACCTAATAATTTCGTGTTACTGTAAGTCGACATTGATTGAAAAATTAATAAAAATGACATATGATACAAATATATTTTATCATAATAGTTAAATATTAATAATATTAGGTATAGCTAATGCATTGTTTTTGGCAAAAATTAATTCAACTTAACGTGTAACTATAAAAAAATAATATATTATTAAACCAACAATAGTTTAAATAATCTAGGCTCATAGACGGTCCTCGTTCAGAATGATTTATCATTGAATTTCAATTTAATGTGTCATACTTTAATATGGTATACTCATCTGTGGCGACTTACTCCAGACATCTACTGTTGAGTAAAGCAATTACCTACATGCAACTTTTATAAATCATATAGTACCTAAGCAACGAAGCAATGTTATTCCGTACATAATATTGAGCCGGTATTTTATTGAAATTTTGGAACGATTTAAATAAAAAACATATAATAAAAACTATTAGATTATATTTTATGACTATGCAGTATTACGGACAACATAATCGATAAAAAGAAAACGATCAAACTATACAAAGTGCTTATAGATGAACGTATTAATATATAAATGAATTACGAACTGTGCAATATATTATCGTTAAATTACAAGCGTCGAACGATAAAGATAGATACTTCAAAAAGTTCATCATGTGGGGTTACAGTGAATTAAGTTCTCGGCGAGTGATGTGGAATTATATTAATTATTATTCTTGATAATTTAGTTCTTAATAAATGTTGAACTAACCAAAAAAAAAACAATTCGTATTAATGTTACTCGTAATATTTATGTAGAAATTATATAGGTATTCTGAATATTAAAGTTGGAGTATCAAAAAATTTTGTCCATCTATTATCTACATGGTGTGATTTATTTTTATGACGATTAAAAGTAATGATAAAATCTATAGACTATAGCTATTATTATAGTTGAAAAAAACAAATAGGTACATAATATCATATTATTCTGTTTTAAATATTGATTTAAAAAAAAAAACTAATATTTTAGTTTTATAGGGATAAAATAATTTAAGTAAAACTTAAAGCGTCCATACTCAATTTTTCTTTTAATAGTTTTTCATTTTAAAAAAAAAGGGTGAATTTCGTGATATTTTTTTACATATCCTAAGTACAATTCACCAGCAGTTTCTGGATGATTGAATTCGTGTTAAATCATTGAACGGTGAACTGGAGTACAATTTATACTTAACAAAAAGAAGTTTTTCCCAACGTAGAAATAAAATGTACACATCGTTATAAACCAATAGTTCTCTCATTCCTTCCAAAGCATAAAATATGGAAAGATTTTGATAAATATTCAAGTTTATTGTGTTTTATTTATTTATTGAAAACTATGATATAAATCTTAATATAGGTACTACAAATGCATAAAGTATAATATACCTACAAATCACTTCGATATGCATATATTAATCTTAAAAACCGACAAATAAAGTTTAATAAAATATTATATTTTAATGATTGCAGATAAATATATTAAACATTATATATCTTGAATGATTTTCAAATGATATCGAGGTTGGGAAAGTTGTATGGCAGTGTGAAGTTGTACTCCTCTTCTCCTTGATTTCGAAATGGTCTTACTATCGGTAATAAATTAGACAAAGTTGGGGCTAACTTTATGTATATATTCCATAGTAATAGTTATAATAGTTATCTCATAGTATAATTTTGTTTATATTGTATTTTGTTTTAAATTTAATTATTAAGTGTCTTAATATGTACACAATGAAATTGATTAAAATGCTCTGTCAGGAAATGAATTTAAATAATAACATTGGAATATTGGTAAATTATGATATCAGTTAGACATATACTTGTTAAGAGTAAATTATGTTGCTTAACATAATTAATGAAATTCAATGTTTATTTAAAAATAATTCATTTTTAATCATACACAACTAAAGTCCGCGTTGATGATTACTCTCATCAATCATTCATGTTATTGAAAATAGGTTTATCTTTGTTAGCACTTATTTATGTATTCACATTTTAAAAGACATATAGTAATATGTGGAACAATAATAAAATTACATTAAAAATAGTTATATGTCTCATAGAAAATCTATACTTGAATTTTCTAAAATTTGATGGTATGAAACCAAAACAAAATTTAGTGGATTATACAGTATACACGGTGTATCATGAAAATATGGAAATTTTACATTAAAATTAGATTTGAATGTGGCACATTATTGTGATAAATCTTGTGTATTATGTAACTATGAGTAAACCAAATATTTATTTATATTATAATATTAAAATTTACAAATTTAACTACTTTCACTATCTTTAAAAATATCGAAAATAATAATAATAATGAAAGTGGGTAGATTATGATACGGTACAATACTAATGTTAATATTAATATTAATTAAAATTTAAAACTGATAAATTAGTTTTAATTTAAAGTATGAATATATAATACTTCAGTTGATTGTTGAAATGCTCAGTAAGAGATTAACCTGTAGGTATTGATTGAAAGTTGAGGTTAATGCACTTATAAAGTAAGTATTTCGAGTTTGGTTAAACTAACGAAAAAAAATTAGACAGCTAATTCGTAAAAGTCAATTTAATTAAATAACAATTTGGGAAGAGTCAAATTTATTACATTTTTTTTCTTACTGTTTTAGTGAACATGCGTGATGGATTTATTTATAGACAATAAAACGTCACGTTCAATGAGCTTTTTTTTTTAAAGAAAAAAATAAAAATCAATGACAACAATTTATTTAATTAGAGAGCAATTATTATTTGAAGTATGTATATAAAATGTTAAGGTTTTATAAATATTCTTTTTATTTTATACGTTACAACGTATTATGTTTTATTTAGATATAAAATAAGCTCTACATTTATAGTACATGTATTGCGGATAAATTCTGTTTGATTCCATATTAAATAAAAATTATTAACATCATCTTGGATAAAGAAAACAGAATAATTTAAAATAATTCACATTATTGTAATGGCTACGTTAATGAAGAATATTGAATTTTTAAGTACTAAACATACATTTGTATCAACATAAAGTTAGTTGTTTTTTACGATATCTTCGTATAATGATTTAAAATATAAAAATCGAATTAAAATTTACAAATTATGTTATTTGCTCTGCAAAAAAACATTTTTTTATACACATCTACGCTTTTAAAACGTTTACAAAGCATAAATGTATAACTTATACATACACACACACACACATATATATATATTTAACGTAAGACACCTATTATTTTAAAATATTTATTTTACTTAATTTTAAGTTATTGAAAAACTATATATATTTTTAAAAATAAATGTAATTATTACTATTTTTATTGTATTAATTTTTTAAATGTCTTAAATTTTTTATGTAATTTAATATATAAAAGTTTAATTTTAAATGAGTTTATTTTATGAGTTGTAAGTACCGATTTAAAGTTTTGATGAGCAGAGTGGAGTAGTGCAAGGTACTCTAAAAATTGTTGGTTAAGCGAAAAAAAAAATAACGTTAAAAATTAGTAAAAATATTGTTTTGTGATAGGTAACTTAAAATGATAGAAAAGTAATACCTATATTGAAAAGTGTTAATGTTTTCTGAATAAATGAGTGTTTTACGTTAAATAGATTAGCTAGTATTAACTATATACATTACTTTATTAGTATTTGAAAAAAAATTTATACTATCAACCTTAAGTGGCTTAAATTAAATTGGGATGTCGAAGATAATAATATTTATGTAAGTATGTTTGTGTAGCCATAGCTATAGTGTAATAGTAATAAATCACAAATAATTGTTGATTGTAAAATAAAAACTATATGACTAACAATGTATATTTTTGGTTTATAAGAATGTTTGAAAAATAATAGAAATTTTTAAGTTGATAAAATTTAGTTAGGTTGATATTAACAAGTTAATTGTCAATTTAACACAGCTTTTTTATTATTAAAATTGTAGTTTTTTGGCATATACGCAAATTACAAGTATCGTATTTTGTGCTATAAACGTAGCAAGTAGCAATATTTTTTTTTTCGTTAAAAAAAATAAAAGGTTTCTTATTATTAACTACTATTGTTAAGTTTTTCCAATTTTTATTTGAATATTTATTTATGTTTCGTTTAATTTTTTTTTTTTTATGTATGATAGTTTTTTGATATGTACGAGAAGTATATTATTATAATTTTTTTAAAACTTTCCATACACACGGTGAAAAGTTTTCATATATTATGTATATTTAGAAAAGTATCGTATTAAAATGTAGATATAGGTATGAACGTACAAAATGTTTATTAAAATTATAGTTATTTAAGTTTATTCAAATATGTTGAAGTATGTATTACATAATTATCATAAATAATAAATATATATTTTTACAGCTGACTGCTGTTGTAAATTGACAATATATATTTCAAAGAATATCATTTTAATTTTTTATAATATGAGTTAGAGACCAGTTTTATTTTCTTATTGATCTATTTTTAATTTGGAATTTTTTCATTAACTTTACGTATACTTTAAAATATACACACTTATATCAATATCTATCTACATAATCACAATTTTATTAAAAAAAAAATGAGGATGCTTAAGTTCTACATTTTAATTTAAATTCTAATTAATGAGGTTAATAGATTTTTAAAGAAAAAAATAGTGTAGGTACACCTTATTAAAATTTAATCAGTTTATTACATTTTTATAAACTTCAAATTTTGAGCTACTTGTATGTAGTTTGGTATTTTCGAGTTGAGTGTAATTTCAATTTTTCTTTTGTTTATTAAAAGGGAAAACTCGATTTAATTATTAATTTTATTAGTTTCCGAGGTTTGACGACGAGCTTTTTTCATTTATATGTGTATATATATATACAAGCAGGAGTTTTTATACATAAACACGAAAAATATTATAATATATAAAAGTTAATATTGGAGATACTAATACCTCCTAAAGCCTCCTCTAATTATACCTATGTCTGTCTGGCATTCTAATTAAAGATTGTTATTTATTCGTGTTGTCAACATAGGTTCATACGGATTCCAAACAATTTAATAAAATTAAATAATTGTTCTTTGATTGTCTTGTAGTAATTGACTTACATAATTAAAATATTATGTTTTCAATAAATAAAACACAAAACATGTTGAATTAATTCTTTATGTAATAGATAATGTATTAAAAAAAATAAATATAAACACACACATACAACTGAAAATTAAAATTGTACCATAGGTACCTATATGAAGCATTTATAATGTTTTTAAATAATACCTACTTATGCATTATCAAACGTGTGTAAATGGTAATATTCTTCGATTGGTAGATGTAGCTTATTTAATGAGAATTTAAACGACTTTAATGTTCCTATCATTAGTACAAAATACAACTATTTTACTATACTACTATAACAAAACTATTTTTTTGAAACCAAGCCTATTTATTCTTTTTAAATTTGTTATCTTTACTTATTAAATATTGTTCATTCGACGTCAAAGTGTGATGCACTCTGTCAGATACGTTCGTCAATACAAAATTTCCATTTTTAGTGCTCTTGTGATGAAATATTCAGAATGGACATTTCCATCAGTCTAGCCATCTTTATAGGTTCACCAAAAGTTATTTCAATGGTAATTTTATTTTTATTTAAATAACGTCAACTTAAAAATAGGTCATGACTAGATTTTTATTCCTACGATTTTCAAATTATAACAGAAATAATATAAACATTATTACTTATTTCTAGTGAAAGTCAATATTTTTAAAACAGACGGGCGTGGCCACTATTTTGTGATAATAATTTAAGCAGGCCTACAAATAAATATGTCCTTATATAAGGTACTATAATTATATAAAAATTCTTCGGGCTACATATTTTGGCATTATTATATATTATTGATTAACTAAACGTTAAAACGTGAAATAAATTTTAAATTATTTACGACGTCGTTCATGAGAAGTGAGCGCCGATAGGTATATACGTATATTATATTATCTTTGTATAGTTAATTTAAAGAATTAACGTTAATGATTAGCCAACAACGGTCAACGATATACGTTTGATAAAAATTATTGTGGGCCGTAGATTTTTCAGATCAATATTTTAAGCTTCTAACCTAATTTAAATACTGTGTTAAAAAGAATGTTATCAACATTTTTTCTTTTAGTAGTAGAAATTAAGATAATTTTTCAGTCCAAAGTTGTAAATGAATCAACAAAATATTTGGTTTTTAGATACAACACTGCCTATTTTAATAGTCAATATATGTAATTATTTGCTTTCATATAATCTAGCAACAAATGTATCGATTCATTATTAATATTGGTGCCTGGTTGAAATTTTATTATGCCACTAAAAAGATTCCGATTGAGCCGAAGTTGGACCGCCTCGGTCTTGCGCAAACCTATGTTTTTAATACAGGTGTAATGTTGACGAACCCTTATGCGTGTGTACGAGCGAGCGGATCGAGCTTCGGCTCGACCGGAATCTTTTTAGGGGCATAATAATATTTCAACCAAATACTAATATTAATAATGAATCAATACATTCGTGGCCAGATTAAATGACCGCAAATAATTACACAAAATAATTTAATGGATTTTTTACTGTACTGAAATTATTCAGTGTAATAATAATTACAAGTTGTTCCTACAAATGGGTATTTTCTAAATTAATTATAGTAAAAAATAATTTAAAGAGTTCAATACTCGTACATCAAGACCGACTTAATAATTTATTATTAATATTTACTGAATCAAAACTATCATATAGTATTAATATTACAATAACATAGACAGTGACGAATTTATTTATAAATATTTAATTAAAATTATTACATAATAGAGTTTATATAATATAATAATATGTATTAACAATTTTTGTTAATTAAATCAAGATATTAAATTTTGGGTATTCTTCTTTTTACGCATAATTTTATTTATATTATAATTTATATATGTCTTCTATCAACAGAGAAAAATAAATATTGTTATCTTTATCATCAACATCTTATTATAAACTATAACTTTTATTGATATTTGAAATTAATTTATAAGCATAAAAATATATTCGCAACAATTCGTTGATTAACAGTGAATGATTAAATGATCGTGAATAAGGAACTTCTTCCTTTTTTTTTTTTTTTTGGCCTGTTGTAGTATACCCTTGATTAATCACATCATATCCGAATATCGTATATTCGAAGCAGAAAGTCGAGCAGCAGAAATATTCAAAATTCTTTCTGAGCCTCTACACCAGAATAGCTTAAAGTATACGATAAGTTTAGGTTAATTAATCAATTGTAATTGGTATACAATGTAATTTAAGATTAAGTGTAAAATATATAATATTTTATTTAATTTTACCAATGATCATATTTGTCGAATAAAAAAAAATTACCGTAAACTGTTTTACGTAATAATAATTAGATTTAAGGCATTTTAAAATACGATTTTTTATATAATTTGATAACATTTTCATGAATGGAGTTTAATGTCTATTTAAAAACTAAAACTTTTACTAGAAGCAGAGATTTGAATCAAAAACCAAAATGGTTTTTGCTCTAAAAAGTTGTGGTTAGCATATAATCGATTAAGATAAAAGAAACATCAAAGTTAATTATTAATGTAAAAATATAAACATAATATTTAGGTAGGTACTTACAAGGTTCAGTTAATTTGTCTATTCAAAAATTAAATTATTGTAATGTTAACAAATAGATTATTTATGTTAAAAAAACTAAAAATTGTATACGATTGAATCAACCGTGGTCATGTTAAACCAATTTATAAAATTTATAAAATGTTACAGAGTGTGTTGACAATTTATTGAAACATGTCAGTGGATCAGTCAAAACATGTCAGTTAGGTTACTGTAAGATGTTATTTGATAATACGTATATTGGTGTAGGCACTCTGTGTTAAAACGTGGAATAACCGAATAAATAAACTTTATTTTAGAACGTGACAATAAGTGCTCTACTATAATCATAAATTTAAACACCTGTTGAAATAATTTCAAATTTGCATACTTAGGTTACTTTACATTGGTGTAAAAATAGCACATAGTTTTATTTAATGTAACACATTAAATTTTATATAGTGTAACTGAATACGTTTTGGCAATGTATATCACAATGGTTAATAATAAATAATCAGAATCTATTATTATACCTTTTTTTTTTTTTATCGTGATTGAAATATATTTTTAAATGTTTAAAAAACAAATGATTTTACTGTTTCAAACCACAATAATGTTTCAGTGTAGCTGAATATAAAGATATGAGTATAAATATATATATTTTAAATTAAACTTCTTTCAAAGTATTATATATTTTTTGTTTATTTTTTATTTCTAATTATTTTTTGATTAAATTATTATCTCAAAATGGATTATCGTCGTGGGTATACATTAATAACAATAAAACATTAATTACAGTTGGCAATGATTTGATTGTTAATAGTGGAGTAATTTAGATATTTTCTCTAAATATATATTATGTCCGATAACATCAATTGTTAGCAAATTACTTTAATAAAAATTGGCCAATTTTTAAGGAAATGAAACTTTTTCTTGAGGCTTTAAACTATTACGTAATTTGCCATTGTACGTCCTTGACCGTAACGCAAACCATAAGATATACAATATAATGCAACATAATAATTATTATTATAAAAGCTTAGAATAGTAATGATAATAACGATGATCATAATGCTGTGTAGTTAAGCAACATAAATAATTAAGACAATTGAAAGATAAATACCTAGTTGGACAGGAAATAATTTTTATCTCATATTTGAGAACTGAAAACAATAACAGTATTCTGTAAATTTTATTTGCATCTTAAGTACCTCGTATTTGACAATTTTTCCTTAAAAGTTTGATCATTAAAATATGTAAATACTCAGTTATTAGTTATTACAATCAGTTTCAATAAAAAATTATTATTTATTTTTTTTAATTGTATGAAATTATAATAGGAGGTAGGCGCTTCTAAATAATAAGTTACTATAGAAAGAGTAGCCTTAAAAATGTATTCGATAAATTTCAAGCATTTGATTTACACATATACTATTATGCACCTCATTGTGTTATACTTATTATACGTTTCAATTTCTAGTTATGCAGTTTGTTATAATTTAGTATTAAAGTTTGAGTGAAAATAAGTAACTATACATATCCATGGTATTGTTATAAAAATATATATTTTATATTGAGGATTATTTTGTAGTAATTGTTTTATTGGAGTTTCTTGTTTTGTTAGTCCAGTTGAATTCACTAATAATTTTCTCTGACTTAAGGTTTTTATTTTCTTATTTTCAGTTATCATATTCCAATTCGATGTTTAGTCATGAAAAAATGTAGTTACAGTGGATATAGATGAATATTATTTGTAAGAAATGACGAAATGTTATTGAATGTAGATTTATTATCCGTGTCATTATTGTATCTAATTATAAGAATTTAATTCACCAACATGTTTTTTAAAAATTTTCGATAAACGAAATAAGCAACTACGTATTTTAACATTGGTAAAAAAATATTTTATCGATTTTAAACTGCCTGTTTTAAATCTTGTGAAATTGATTTAGATTTTAAATCCCTAAGCATTTATTATATGTGATTATATGTTTTTAATTGCTTATCTAGAAGTAAAATAAAAACCATAGCCTGTATACCATGTAAATATTTAGAAATTATGACATCAACTTCATTAAATAGTCGATGTCCAACTTTAAATGTGTCATTTGTGCACCAAGTAACAGAATTTTTTGAAGCTCCGAGATCATACTAAAATTAATATTTTATTATCACCAGTACCATTATTAACTTGTGACAATAATTCTTTTTTACCATTAGATGAAGAGTACCTACATACGTACGATAAGCTAATGGAATCGCTAGTGTGAATAAATTATCTAGATTATGCTGTGCTGCATGGATTTTTTGATATTTTTTCGAACTGTTTTTTCAATGTATTATTAGTTAACATTGAGGCCTAAATTAATACTAAATAACAATTTTTTTTTTTATAATTAGATATTAATTGACAAATTATTTTTTACTTAAAAACTTGTAATTACTTTATCTGCTTCTGATAAGGGTCCGACACATTCTTTAATAAAATCTGATATAGGTTCTACTGATTGAAGTCTCAGAATAATGTGTTTAATTGTTAATGATCAATTCCAATTTGAACTCGATATTTACACATAACTTTATTAGGATTCATTTAAAAATGTTTTATATGATTAAACTATAAGAATTATATTTTTCAAACATTTATATAAAGCCAATTTGTAAAAAAAATTCACAACCACGATTTGATAGTGTATTGGACATATTATTTGAACTAACGCATCACTTCAAACATACCATTTACGAAATAACAACTTGTGTCTCGTGACAATCTACTGTCGGACTATACGTGGACCAAATATTTTATTTCTCATTGATTTATCTTAATTAGTATCTCAATAAATACTAATAAATACATATTGATAAATTTATCATTAATGAAAGATTCCAAGTAATAAATGTGTAATTGTACACCAACTTGCTTTATCGATGGCTTTCCTAGTTGTTGTTTATTAGGTGGCTTGTTATACAGACAGTTAACATGATCCAACAAATCGTTTGACACATATTTTCATGTATGGGATCTATCAATGTGGCCTCAATCTTACCAATATATTTTAAGTTGCTGGATATCCCACATTATTATGACACGATCTTGTAATTTATTTTCTCACTCGATTTATCACAACTAGAGATTGAAGTTAATCAGTGATTATTGTTTTGACAGTATAGGTGAAATAAAATATGAATAATAAATAATTTATGCTATTTTCCCATGAAATTTAAAAATATTTATCGACTTAATGTGGCTTAATAATTTATAATAATCAAATTGTTCTGTTTTTATACATCAGTGAACAATTAGTTATTAAATATATATAAACAAGAATGTAGTATATACATTTTAAACATAATAAATTCTGAATTTGAATTATACCGATAATTAATGAAATTAATTGTCGCTTAATATTTAAAACTGATTATAGAGAAGTCTTACAATGAAATATCAATTCAGATCCTGCAATAAACACTCGACAATTGATCAAGTCTATCGCACCATTAACGTGATATCCAAGTACTTATGTATTTAAAACTTTGAAGTTGATCTATTGATCATGTTAACTTGGTATGTATGTAAGGCTATTAAAGATGTTTTTGTAAGTTAATTTTTAAAACTTTATGTTAATTTAGAGTAATATTTTTAGTTAATTAATTTAATTAACGAGCTTACACTAATAATGTATTTTAATATAGTCTCCTATACCTTAATTACTAGGTTTGGTTATCTTATATTAAAAATAAATATTTTATTAGATCAAAAATTGCAATTAAGTACTAGTATTTTGTGTTATATCATAGTAATATTATGGATTCTAAAAAAAAAAAAAAACAATAAAAATCTATTGCTTCTCAACGATTGTTTTTTTTTCGTTTGTAAAAATGTTATTTGTTGGAAAAATGGTTGAAAAAGTTCCAAGTAGTATAATACTAGTGTATCAATTAAATTAAAATGTTGGTTCCTGATAAATTATAGTATATGAACGTTTGTTTTAACAATTTATAATCCATGAAGAATTCAGTATCCATGTAAAATTCCGTGTATTCGTATGTATATAATAGTATACGATTGTACAAATTGTAAAAGCACACTTTTAAAAATCTTGTTTTAAAAATTTTTATCGTATACAGTATAGTATGTAGTTCTTTTTTATACTGTACAATTTGTATAGCATTATAATAGTTTGTTTAGACCATGAACTAGAAACATTTCAATGCGTTTTGTTATATACTATATAAATTATATGTGGCCTGTTCTAGTGATTTTTTATTCGTAAGCAAACTTAATATTATTCGATCGTAATTCGATAATTTTTCCCAAATAAGTAGGAGAAAATGATTTTGTTTTCAATCTGAATAGAAGATTTGTATGTAATAAGTACAGTTATGTATACTTAATACGTATATAGATATATAAATAAGTATGTTTAAGAAAAAAACTAAAACTTGAAATTTGAGTATCTTTTAATTTTAATTAATTTTTATTTATATTAATATATTTAAAACAAGTGTATACAATATGTTTAACATATATATATATATATATATATATATTATATATTATGTGTGTGTGTGTATTTATACATAATAATTATAATCAAATAATATCTAAATATTAGGTGGGTGTAATGTGTTGAGAGTCATATTAGAGTTTCATTTACCTTTTATTTTCCAATATTTGTCGTGCTTGTTTGTTATAATTACATCTGTAGGTTTTACTTCATTAACTGCTTAACATGTCTGAGCGTCCCACCATAAAAACTTGAATAATAGTCGCCGTATAGTGGTTTAAAATAGGTGTTTTTTCTTAGTTTTATATTGAGTATTGTTTGCTGATTTTTAACTTCAAGTATATTTCTGTCTCGTGTGTGACCGTTTTACATGGTGTTTACATGCCAATATATGGGGTGATCTAGTGTATATCGTATAGATATAAAACTTAAAATTGGTGGGCTGTAAATTGCTTCTGTATTATCACTACATATCACTCAGGGTATATTCTCATATACATTCGAAGTCACTTCCAAGGTGTTATACACATATTAAAAATGATTAGCTGTATTTCATTTAATAATAATAAGTGTCTTATAAACACTGTTTTTTTACTCTTAGTCTTGTTTAATTTTAACTGATAACACATCTTGTAGTAAAAACAAGCATAGGTATTTTATATTGTTTTGTCTCACTGTTGTAATTATTTCCAGTGTGTTCACTGGTCAGACACACTTTGAGTAGTCCACGTTTTGAGATCATTTCCTCTGGCAAAGTGTCAATTCTTGGCAGTACTTGCAGTCATAACTAGTTGTTTACAAATTTATGTAAATTAGTTAAATTTTTTAAAAACGCTGTCTTCTCTAACGATGTGAATCATGCTTGTGCTAGCGCCATTATCAAAAATTTTAAAACACCTAATAATAATAAAATCAAACTCAAAATATTTTAAAAATTACATAAATTCTAAAGACTTTTATTATTATTAATACTCGGTGAAACATTCAGATCTGAAAAATTTTATTTTTTTATTATTGTAAAAAAACAAAATGTATTTTATCGTAATCTAGGACTCCATAAAAACTCCAGTTTTTTAATTTTTTTTTTAACCGTCACAAATTATTTAAAAAAATACTTTAATTTTATTATTTTTTACTCCTCAAAGTACCAACTAGATTTAATTTTCTACAAAAAACTATTCTCAAAATTAAATAGTTATATATTTATTTATTTTGGTTTACTATGAAAGGGTTTTTAGATACAGAAAAAAAATACAAATAATTTTAAAATCAATTTATTAGTTCGCTTATAATTTTAAACAAATGATACGTCGGGTATTGGTGAAGTAAATCAAGTTCAGATATTTTGGTTAAATTAATATTTAATTTACTCTGAATATATTTTATATTCAATTATAGTAACCGTATATGATGCAGAAAATAGTGAACTTCCAACTAAGATTTTAACTTTTGATTTAAAAAAAAAATCAGGAACATGTTTTATTATTAAAATATAAGAGTTATATGCATCGGTATAATTTTTTTTGCAAATTCTGATTACTGCTATAGTTTAAAATATCCACGGATTATGTCATGATGAAACAAATGTTGGTTATTTTAATTTGCATATTTTTACTTATTTTGAATAAAACGCATATTATTGCATATTTTAACAAATGGACACCTAAAATGCATGTATGGTATATTTTGCCGCGATGGTTGGTAAAAGAATAAAATAGAACATTATAAAAAAAAAAACACCCAAGTATTCATACTAGTATAGTAGAAATAGTTATTTATTATATAATATTTTATTTTAATTTTCATAAACTCGTGTAACTGCAACAAATTATATTATAACTACAGCATTTGAGTATTGAGGTAGTCGTTGTAATTTATTATGAATATGTTAGATACGTATTGTATGCGAATCTACTTAGTTGTTACCTTAATTGTTTAAAATTTCCAAAGTACAAAATATCAGTGCATATTTTTAATGGATTCGTGTAAATTGATTGTGTGACAATAGATAGTACTACAATTAAAGTTATGTCATGAAATAAACTTTGTATATAATTTAGAATTTAAGTTTTATAAGTTATGTATAATAAATAAAATACAATTAAGTACATACCTATACTTAAAGATTTAATTAAGATTTTTTACAAATAATCTTTAATAAAAAATAATAATTAAAAATAAAATCAACTTTGTAGTTGTAAATGATGTGTGACCCTTTTTAATTAATCTTCTTTAATTATATTACTATAATCACCACATATTTTTTAAGTTTTTTTGCTCGATTATTATACATTTTTTTTTTATGGTGGTAGTCAGTAGATATGTCTTGTGACTAATCTTTCAACTTTCAACCGGTTAACACGTTCTTTTTTTAGTAGCTTTTAGTAGCATAGTAATATAATATTTAAAAGTCATAATTAATAATGTTATAAAAAATAAATTACAATTTATTAAAAATTAAATAATTTATAAATGTCGTTGAAAACGTCGTACGCTATCAGTTGTCACGCGATCCATTGACGATGTACCATTATGCATATTTTATAATTTTTATTGCATTTAAATTCTTATCTTATTCATAATACTAAATTACGCGTAATAATATAGGAATAAATATGTCTTATAAGATAAGATATAGAGATCATACTTGATTTATAAATATTTATGGAATTCGATAAGTAGAATACATTTAACTAAATAAATATTTATGTTTAATCAAGTAATACTAATAGATGAGAAATTATAATGCATTAACATAACTTCAATTAAAAACATAATCTCACATGTATAAGTAAAAAAAATAAGTGATTGTTTGTGAATACTTTCATCCATTCAATTAATTTAAGCTTATTAGGTTGACGGTTTAAAGGGAATAATGAAAACAGAAGTAATGTTATACGAAATGTATCTGTGATTTTCAAATCGATAAACCTGTAAGTACTTGATGTTTTATGTATTTGAAAATGCCATCACCGATTCCATACATTTCAACATCAAATCAATCTGTATAATATTATTAGGTGAGGTTGAAATATTATATTACATTGACTATAGAAATAAAAAATACCTCCCACTTCTACAATCAATATAAAATCTAAGCTATGACCACAGAGCGTGTATGGTAAGGGTAAAGCGGTGGGATAATCGGCTAAAGTAAATCTATAATACATAACCAGGAAAAAAATAGGTTAGTCGCTGTTGAGATGGCAATGCACTTACGTGTACGTTCACAGAATAGTATCTACGTGACGTTTACAGTGATTTTGAAATTCTACTTGTCGAATAAACATATACTGACATTAAGCCGTCAGTTGGATTCTGAATTTATTAGGGTCAAGATCGCGGAGTCCAGACATTTTCTCAATATGTACAATCATATACAATCAGTATGTATTTACGTCGGTTCGATGAAATAGCTGTCACCTTAATCTTAATCGAATAGAAAACAACAATAAGCTCGAAACGAGTGTTTGCTGGCATGCTGTAAAATAATTCGATAACGCGTTTATATTAGCAAGTGAATGTATAAACAGCGATCAAAAACATTTAAAATGCTGTTTAAAGATTTTTCGAGGTTCAACCAAGTGCGTGATTTTAATGTGATGTAGCTAACAAAAGTTTTCAAGAAATTTATAACGAACGTTTTTATTTAAACAGTAATCCGGACGGAAAGTTTTACTTAACACAAGCTATATAAATTACTGAAGGTCGTTGTTAATAATACTTGAAAATTTCAATGTTGATATGATAATACAATTCAATACAAAAATTAAGATAAGGGCGGGGGATTGGGTTTAAAATACTAGTATCATTACTATTTATTACTTACGTACAACTAATGTAGAGGTTATTATTGTTGTTATAAATTAAATATCACCAGTAGATAATAATTAGATATAGGTAATGCAAAAATTAAATGTAAAATCGTACTTTCGCTTAAATCTATTTTTTTTATAGCGCTTATAAAAGTAATTAAAAATGTTTAAATAACTCATTTAACCATGATTTGCATGTGCATAAAATATACACAACTTCCAGATATTATACATTGTGAAAAAAATGTAAATAAGCGATTGTTGTTAATATGAAACTAGTAGGTAGATGGACATTCTTTGATTCGTTAAGAATATTATAAATTATACGTACATGGTTATTCCTTTCAAAGAGTTGTACAAATTACAGATATTTTACATTTTATACATCTCAGATTCTAAACAAAGTGAAAATGTATTGATTTATACACTAATTATTATATGTATTTATTTGGTCAATAGTTAAATAGTAAATTTTTATACCTATTTTTGGTAATTTCAATGATAATTTTTCAGTAGTTTAAAAACTTAAAGAAAAAGTTATAGTAATAGTAATTGTAAATGTTATGACAGATGATTTTACTGCCTTTTGTTTAGAGTTATTTTTCATACTTGGCGATTTATAGTTTATTAAAAAATTGTTATGATAGAATTACAGGTTATCGAAATTTTGGTGTACCTTGTGCGGAACATCTTA
The DNA here is from genome assembly GCF_002803265.2 of Melanaphis sacchari. Taxonomy (NCBI): domain Eukaryota; kingdom Metazoa; phylum Arthropoda; class Insecta; order Hemiptera; family Aphididae; genus Melanaphis; species Melanaphis sacchari. The sequence goes on along the minus strand of NW_020271649.1, from coordinate 238,284 downwards.
ATTTTTGATACACATTGATCAAAATAAAATTAAAAACTTATTCATTTAATGAAATCTTTACTTTATAGCTTAAATCGAAGTTTTCGTTAATACATCCCCTAAATTAAATATTATTAGTAAGTACATCGGATAAAATCTATTTTATAAATATTTTTAAAAAACAGTGTACGTAATTCGAGTACAAGTGGTTGAAGTATAATATAATGTGGATAAATAAATACTTATAAAAAAAATTTAGGCTTAATCCCCAAAATATAGTTCTAGTTGTGTCTTTGCCCCATAAAACTTTCAACAGTATACCATAACAGAATAATAAAAATAACTGCAGTATTCGAAATTTGAAAACTTATAAATTGATAAATGAAAATTATGAAAGTGTTTAAAAATGTCTACTCCATTAATCGTATAATAATAATAATAATAATGATAAAAAAGATGTATGTTATTATTATTTATTTTTTATTATTAAAGCCTACACGTACTGGTTACTAATAAATTTTGTTTGGCTAAATTTTACCAGAAAATGTGTAGTCTTTATGATTGCATCACCAAGGCACTAAAATATTTCTACGAACTTATTCAAACCGTTTTACTTTACGTTGGTATTGTATTTAAAATAAAAATGTATAACTAAAACTTGAAATTAAAAAAAAAATGTCCCACCACTAACTATCATTTGACATCAGCGTTACTATAGAAAAAAATAAAATAAAAATGTTTTTATGATCAATTTGTTGTCTACTCCTCTTCCATAAAAAATTTTTTAAATGAGGAAATTTAAAAATAAATTTTTATCAATAATAAGCATTTTGAATAATATTAAATCATTCTACAAATAAAAATACATTTGTGGTGTATGACAAGGCATTTGTAGATGGGAATGATATTTTTTTTTTATTTATTTTTTTTTGTTATACGCATTTGAAATCATTTCATATCAAAAATGTACCAATTTAGTGCTACATATACCACCTAATAGTTTGAAGGAAATATAATAAAATTGGCATTTTTATGTCCAGCTTACGATGAGGTGGGCATGGCATGGAAGGACTAGCAGTTGCTCCGGAACTCAAAGGCTGTTGCGAGTTGATAAGGGCGGAAGGAAGATTGGCTATGCTCGGTGGTCGAGTAGCTATGGTGGGGTTGATAGAGGAAGAATGGCAGAGGATCTAGGACGAAAAAAAACTGAGAGAAATGAAAAAGAATCGTATAAAATAGAGGGTGCAGAAAGCTTACATACAAGAAAAAAAACTACTGTATAATGTTACGATGAAAATAATATCCACCATCGTAAAAATAAAAAGAGAACAAGACTCCATAGTATCATCGAATCATATACAAGTTAATGCATGATGTACAAATTGAGTTATTTATATACTGGTAATTTTTTATGATTTCGTGAAAAGCTAGCGCATGATGGGTGGATGGTAGTGAGGGGCATACACTGTCCCCTTCCTTTTGGGACGAGAAGTTTTTGTTTTCTTTTATGTAAAAAAAAAATAAATAAATAAATAATAAATAAAAATGTGACCTCCATAAACGTAAAAAATTTTACTAACGATTTATGTATTAATAGTGAAATATTTCCGATTTGATTACTCGCGATGCAAAACATCCGGCTTTGCTTACGTATCTGATGCGCCTCTACCGACGTCGTAAAAGTGTAATCACGTCTACGCATCAATGAAGTTAATCTGTTCACACCCATAATACTACCGTGATTGAGATGAATTTTAAACATATTATTTAATTAATTATTTTTTTTTTGCAAGAATTTTAGTATATTAATCATCTAATACGATAGGATTCAATAATTATTATTATGTAAAGGTATAATGATTATCTAGACTAAAAAATTGACTAAACATTTTTATTTATTATACAAGTGCTATGATATCGATTTCTAATATTTTAACTTTTTTTCAGTGATTTATAAAGGGTAAGCACTTAAGCTAATGCCAATGGATAAAAAAATGTTGAGATCGTAATTTCCAAAATACGATAGGTTTTGTTCTTTAACGACCAGCTATAAAAATGTATGAAAATAAAGAATCGTCTTTAATGATTTACACAATGATTTAAATGAGATATATTTGTTAGCCGTTAATTTATTACATTATAAAAATTTTAAATGATAAAGTTCCAAATCAATATTCTAAAAATAATTTATATTTTGTTTGCTCGTAAAAAATTTAAATAATAATTACTTTTTAACGAAAGTGCATACAAAATAAATAGTATTGAAATTAGTTTTTAATTTTAAGTTATACAACTCTATAAACGAAAAGTTTCAATTGAAGTTTCACTTTTATTTTCAACATGTTGTATAATTTATTATATTATATTAAAATATTATCTGATCTTCGAAGTAGTATTATAGTATTCTTGCTTATAAGTACATATTGAACCATTCAGTCTTACATTTTTTAAATTAGTATTATCTCAAAATTGTTATTTATAGAATCCATAAATAATGAACAGAAGACACTGAAAAATAGAAATTTAAAAATTTTACTAGTTTTAAATGCTAATTTATAGTTGAAATATTAAGTAATTTAATACATTTTAATAAGAAAATGAGGCAATAAATTAAATTTAATATGCTTCATATTATATTATATAGGTATAATTGAATTTTTTAAGTTTGTAACAATACATTGTAACTGTAATAATAACTCAAAAATAAATTAAAATGGCGTACTAACAATGTTTGTTGAATTTAAATGGCAGTAAGAATTAAATATTTAGTATATTAAACGTTAATCTCCTAGTTAAATAATATATTAATATAGGTACCTATATTTACATTTTTAAATATTGTTCATACGAGGTTATTCATTATAAAACTGAAAATTCGTATTCAAATGATAATTATGTTGTTTAATTAATATTTAGAATTTCAATAAAATTGTAAATTACGATATAAGAAAACGTTGTTAATGACGAGAGAAGAACCAACGATTTAAAATCGTAATTATAATATGTAGGTATGCACTTTTCGTACATCAGTTCAATTTAAATTATGCTTGAATACATTAGAAGTACATATACATTTATTCAATTTAAATCATTATTCTAAACAGAAATATCTACGTAGTAGTTAGTTTCATTGAAATTGTACTATAGTTTAATTAAAATAATTTATTATTTTTATTGTTATAGTACCTTTTCAATTATATAGTGTTTAAATGTATTGAAATCCTTTGAATGTTGCGTAGAATACGCCTGATGTATTTGAATTGATGTATTGATCGATAATTTGTTGTATTCGTTATATTATTTTAAGGATTCAGAGAAAACTCCGTGTTTTATAATTAATTTTACTAAGTAATTTATTTTATTTTTCAAAACATATATTATTATGAATAACTTATAATTATAATGTTTAGTGAACTTTCTCGGAACATAATATATGTATTATATATTTTTAAAATATTTAAATTGAATAATGATTATGTAGGCATTGTATTATAATGGTAATATTATATTTATTATATTGTTGTAATGATGAATACAAAATAATATAATTTTTATTTTAATTTAAATAATTGTATTATGTACTAGCTAACATTGTGGTTTAATTAGCGTTAAAATTGAATGAAAAATCTAATTGTTATACATTGTAAATTTAGGTAATTATATAAATAATAAATATATTGCACATGACATAGTTCTTTTAAAATAATACAAACGAAAGTTCACTATTCTATAGGAAATTATGAATTTATGTGATTAAATGTTTAGTTGTTTTTCATATCAGCTGCTGTGTTAAATCAATTATTTAATATTAAATTTATTTTCAAATAAATTGGCATTTTTAAAATGATTGTAAATATTTATACCTTGAAAAAAACGGTGATCTGAACTTATGAAACTATTAAATATGTATATAATTTAAAATGTAGTTGTATGATAATAAAATAAGGATATATATTTAATTATAAGCGTTTTATTTACACCGATTATAACAAAGTTATTATAGTTGTTGTTTTTTTTAATTTTTTTTTTTTTTATCAAAAAATAGTGTAAAATTATTTTGACATTATTACAAAATATTGACTTTTATAAAATCAATATTTAATTAATAGATGCTTCGTTAAATTCTCTATACACAATATTACGTTGATTATAACTTTTTTTAATTAAAAAACTATCACTTACTATGATAATTATTATATTTCTTATTAGTTAATGATATGTACCTACAATTATTATGTAACTTGTTATTTAAGTAAACTTTAATTGTTATAAGTGTGTTACATTTAAAAATTAAATATTATCGCTGGTGGTTCAATTGAATTATCATAATTTTAAAATATCGATAGGTATCTAATATCTTAAACTATGTTATAATATTTGTATCCACACGAATATTTTCGTCTTTAAAATTGAAATCTTTGGTTTTCAACATGTAGCATCGCGATGGAGTGAAAAATCACTGAGTTTACTAATGGACAAAACTTTTAATGTCAGGGCGTAAAAGGCTCCAGACTAAGGTTATGTAATATGTTACAAAAGTATGCACGTCATGACCGCCTCGAAATGTCAGTACAAATATACATTACTGATTTGTAAGTACTCGATAAAACCAATAAAGGGTCTCAACCCCATGTCAAAGTTGTATACACTCCTGTTACTACGCAGAAATATGGTAAACACAACACTCGTAGAAAATTTTCGTCGAAAAGGACTATGGTCTATGAGGTTACAGTAATAGAGCACTGCATGTTGACTGCACTACGAAACATTAAAGTCGGGAAATAAGTGAAGAGAGCGCTGCTCTGGCTTACATGTTACATTTTTGTCGACTATAAATTAAAAAAATCGTATTCGTAGCGCTATCTACACCTTCTACGTGAACAATATTTGTGATACGTTAAGTATAGAAAAATATAAATGCGATTGTTGATAATAGTATATTATTATATACAAAAGGTACAGAAGAAAATGGAGTTGTCAACTGAGATATAACAATATCACAGATTTCGATTTTTTTACAAATTAAAACAAAATACTTGGCTTGATAAATTTATATTCACAATATAATGTTATTGGGTTACATTTAAAGGCGGTCGCTGACATTGTTTGGAGGGTATTGAAAATATGTATATTAATAGTTATTAGTAATAACTTATTACATATTTGTGACTCGTGGTCGTCATTAATTTTAATATTGTAGTAATAGAATATTTTAGTAATCTAAGAAGGAAGAGGGGGTCTTCACAAAAAAAAAAAAATTATACAAAATCATTCATCAAATAAGAGCATTCTGACAGTGTAGGCATTAACATTAACGAGGTACACTCGAAACCATTCCTGTATGGCAGAGCGATTACCTATTTTATATCCTTTTGTTTCTTACTTCAACATATTGTATTATATTTTTATATGCTATATGAATAACTTATGTCAAATTTATTTTTACTTAAATTATTATTTTTATGTAATAAACATTTATTTTTTAAATTATAAATTCAATTACACGTCGAATATACAATTTACATATATTATAATAATAATATATTAAAAAAAGAACACAATCCAAGTATTGGGGTATTAACGACAACTTATCAGGCTCAACCGGAAATTGAAGTTTGAACACGCTTTTAGTTATAATCAAGGAAACACTAGGTATCGATCAAAAAAAGTATTTGATTAAATTTATTTAAAATTAAAACTTAAATAATGTCATAGTTATATGGTACCTACTTACTACAGTTATGATATTATAAAATAATAACGTTTTGTATAAAACTATTAAAATTCAGATAAATATGTATTTATTTATTTTTTCAAATGTTATCTAATTATTAGTTAATCAGTTAAATTAACGTTAAAATCTTGAAAACTAAAAAAAAATGATCAACAAGAATCAAAGAATAAAGGCTAGAAAACTATTTAAAAAAATGTTATTTTACTATTGAATTAACTTCACTATTACCTATTAAAAATATGTTAATGATTTAGTCATCTCAAAGAAAAAAAAAAAACTAAAATATATTTTTTGTTAGTAAGTTAAATTATTTTGGACAAAAAAATTATGAATATTTGAGTTAAAAAAATATTTAACAGTGGCTTATGTTTTTTAACTCCAACAGTTATTTTAGTTTATTACCAATTTAATTAAAAGTGCTTTATTCGTTATCTAATTTTCTCAACAACGCCTCAAACTAATTTCGAACGTACTATGTCGTTTAAATAATTAATACTGTTACGATGCAATAGTGTTCTATATCTGCAAAGCGATCATTACAGATTGGTATAATGGAATTTTATTGATCAAATTCTGATCACTTATTATGCATTTATTACTACGACCCAAACAGGAAATCTTATTATAGTTTATGCAGAGATTTTTACAAAAAATGAATTTCGAGTCCTTTTGATTAAAATTATCATGAAAATAAATTTACAATTTGTACGCATCGTTATTCATTACAAACTTATTTACATCAACACGTGCGTGAATGTAGAATATCGGATTATTATCGTTGCATTTGTTACGATGGATTAATTTACATAAAATACAATACATAGTATTTCTTAGAAAAATATTTAAAATGTATTCAGCAAAAATGACTAAAGGAACTTACTTATAATTTATAAATATGTATACAGAATGATGGCGTCAACACCATACATAGACGATTTATATTATAACAATATGTATTATGTAAATTAAATTAATTTTTAAAGCAAAGTTTTCAAACGTATTTAAAATATTTGAGAAACGATTTTTATTTTTTATTAGTAGGTACCTATTTTGTTTGTCAATAAAATGAAAATAGCTTAAATAGTTAATATGTTTTATTAGGTATTTATAAACTGCACCATTCTAGGTAAAACGTTTTTTTATAATTACGTTAACTGGTATGTTTCATAATACCAGCCATTTCAGTGACTAGCAGGACAAACAATTCTGCGAAAAACAATTGAAGCTCACGGTTTTTTACCTAGTTTTTTATCACCACGAACACGTAACTGCAGGATAAGACGATGCGGATAGCACACTTTAGTATCCCCGCATTGTTTTGAGAAGTACATCGAATTCATTGCATAAAACAAACTTAGGGAATTGATATTTAAACGATTGTCCTGGAAAAGTGAAATATTAGTGTTGAGTTTAAGCTTGCACGGATGTGTTTGCTCGGATATTGGTTATTCGTGATAATATTATTTTTTTTGGACAGTTTATAGTATAAATTTTGTTGATATATTGTAAATCCGATTTGTATTCAATCGTCACGATTTCACGATGTACAAGTACTACAAAAACTTAAATCTATTTTTCTTCTTTATAATATAAACACCCAAATTTTCTATGTAAATTTCTCATGAACTGTTTGGTGTGCTTTAGGGAACCAATATTTTGTTTTCATTATTTCAAAGAAAAATATCTGAGTTTGTGATAAGTGTTTATTATATTTATTTATAAATATAAATAATATTTATATGGGTATATAGTATATATATATAAATTTATAATAAATAACGAAAATATCCGGTGTTTTTGTAAGTATTTAAATCTCCGTTTTTAATATAGCACTTAAATATCTTTTCAACAACACAATTTATCGATATACTTATTGTGTTTGGTATAGACACCTATACAATCACAATTATTTATTTATATGTCATATAATTATGTAAAATATATAAAATACGATCATATTATGTATAAACCGGACGTTCATCTCTCAACGGTCGTTTTTAACCGTTATCGAAATTGGTGCCAAGTATTTGTCAAAGCGTAAGCCACCAGCAAATTTTTTGCCAGTTGTGTGAAAGGCCGCCCATATCATTCAGTTTATCGTAGCTTATTTTGCCTGCAGTTTTACCATCACTGAACTACTGTAAAAGTTCAGTGTTTTAAGAATTTTAAGGAATTTTGTGTGCAACGGTAACCGCAATCTGATAACAGAAACTTCCCTCTCCGTTAATAAATATATTGCACAATCCATTTTTCGTGTATAAACTGTTTTTCTTTTTTTTCTTTTGACGTTTTTGGTTGAGGAATTTATTCTACGCTAGTCAAGTTACTTAAGAAATTACAATTAAATTGCAGCTATATAAAGTTTTCTAATAATTGCTTACCTGATCAATTTCAGGCGGTTTCATTATTAGTTATATTATCATTATTGTTTTGTTGATTTATCATTCGATCATATAATAAAGAACTTACATTGTCAATTTTTTTTTTTTTGTTTTTAAACAATACAAAATTTATTTATGTTTCAAATTAACTTATAATCAATGATTAAGCGTGGTTCTATCATTTATTAATAATATATTTTCATTAAAAAAATAATCAATCAATTGTTATTTGATCAAACTGAAATTTTGTTGAAAACTAATTTTGCCTCTTGCACAATAAATTTATTGTTAATAGCTAAATTTCATGATGATATAACCAGTGGCGTATTTATAGGTAAGGGGTGTTGGGGGTTGGGTTTTCCACCCCTCTCCCAAAATTATCGAATCTATTTATTTTATAACGATGTAAATAATAATTATTATAAAAATTCATATTGATATATTTTATAATTAGGTGAATAAAATATTTTCATTACATTGTAAAGAGACTGACAGACTTTTATCGTTTAACTTGTCATTCAATGTTATTTCGTACATTTTTGTCAGGAATAAAATTTACTAATTTGCATACTTTGAGGCGTACAGTAGTTGATAAATATGTATATATGATTTATAGATAGTAAATATTAATTATTAAAATAAATTAATAATAATGATATATGAAATAATAAAATAACAACAATTTATAGTTTGTAAATTTTTACTAAGATAAACTGCCATTTAAGTTTATATATATATTTTTTATTTTGATTATTAATTTCAAATTTGTTGAGTGTTCACGTCTCAATTTATTTTATGCATATTAAACTAGACAAATAAAAAAGTTTCAAACGATGTTGATTATTACAATAAATACCATAATATTATTTTTATTTTTTTATTTTTTTTTGTTAGGTCTCAAAACCTAACCTTAAAACCTCAAAACCTAACCTATCTCAAAATGTATTCTAATAATCAAATTGAATTCTTAAATTGAGTTAGATACAATAAAGTTGTCACTTGGTATTTTGTACAATAGTCTGAAAATAGAAAGAAAACAAATGAAAACTAAAATAGCTACAGAAGTTTTTAGGTCCTATCGAAAAACTTTATTGTATTACTGTAATATAGTCAACATGGTTATATCAGACAAGGATAATATACGCAGTTAAACAGAGCGTGACGGCGTAATACACGAGTAGGTATAAAGATATGATACAATTTACTTCATTTCGTGTTTTATACGACGTCGAAATATTTTAAGTTTATTCAAAAGAAATATTTTGAAATCCATTGACACTCATTTGTCTGAAAATACTCCGATAGTAGTGAAGAAATTAGCAAATTTAAAATAATTTTGAACAAAACTACAAAAAAAAAAAAAAAACAAACGAATATCTCTAGTTTGATTAATATTTATCCTTATAATTAAATTAATATTAGAACGAAATTAAAATATGTTTTTATGAGAGAATAATACATAAATATAATTCATAAAATATAAAATGTATACTATTAAGTATAATATAAAAATTAAATACATAATTACATTATGTTTGTTAAAAAAATATATAAACAAATGAAAAACCAAGAAAGTCGTTTTGCTGTGGTCAGTTGTAGATATCGAGAGTACCAAGTCTTTGAATAGGTAGGTCACTGTAATAATTTTATGTTAAATTTAATGATTTATTTAATAATAAATAAATCATTAAACAATATGAAAAATGATTCTAGTGGAGACGATCTATCAGCCTATATATCTACAGAATGTTTCACTATTTTGACAGTTTTGATAAATTCCATAAACATTTTAAATTTAAATGCGTTAATAATACGTATAATTTTGGGACGTTTTCTTTACGAGGTTGACTTTTAGTATTTTATTCCATTATTATTCTAGTGTTTGTGAAAAATACTCCATATCTAAAGATATACATATATTCTTTAATTGTTTATTTTTTGTATTTGTAGATTACTGATGATATTTTATTTTTTTAAATATTATTTTTAATTGTATATTTTTTTTTGTTATGTGACTATTATTAATTATATATTTAATTAGGTGTTTGTATAAAACTAAAGATTTTAAATTCCAGAAAATATAGGAAAATTCAAATTAATTATAAAAATACGGATTATAGTTATAATTATAAGATGGTTTATTTCATTTAAATATTCAAATTTATTTGCGAAATGTTAATTAAAAAAAAAGCACTTTTACTACTTAAAATATAAAACACAATATATAACTTTAATTATGATATTTAAATATACCTATGCTAGTGTATTGGCGTATTAATAGGTCCTCTAACAATTATTTGGTTTTTATTATATCTATACCAAAAATAAATAAATGCTGTGGCTATCTAGGTACTTTATTATAACGTAATATAATAAATTATCTGTTATGAATGTCAACAATAGTAAAATTCATAAAATTAATCAGCCTTATTTATTTATTTCATATTTTAAATCTAAAGATAAAGATTGATATTTTTAATTTATTTTTTCATATATTTTATCAAACCCTGGTCACAAGACTCTCTTAAAGTAATGTAAAAATACAAATATTTTAAAAATAATATATGTAACAGTACACTTAAAAATTCCTTAAATCATAATTCAAATAACTGCATCGTTATAGTAAAATATGAGGATAAATATGCTTGATAAATCACTGTTGAATTAAATAAATAATGTAGAATCGGGTGCTACTAAAATTTACATAAATTATTATTATTTTAGGTATATTGTGTGTACTATATATATATAAATATACATTTCTTATTTTTTCCTCTTTGTTGATATTTTAGTTGTTGTTGATTTTGTAGTAAGAATGAGAGCGTATAATAAAATTCGCACTTCTTTATGATATTTATAGTATTTGAGACGAATACGAAACGAGTGGAAGGAATTTCGCAAGATAAATATACGCAGTTACATGCGTGGAAAAGACGAGGATTTTGGTAGCTATGATCGCGGTTTGTGCATCGTCAGTGGTTGGTGAGAGGGAAGTTATCAAGCGATATTGCGGCGCGCAACAGGTCTCCTCCCGCCGTCGTGGTCGTGGTCTCGAGAGGAGGACAAAGAGATTATAATGCGTACTATACGATTCAACGTAGTACGGGACAGGTTGCACCTGTCTCGTAAAACCGTGTTGGGTAAGGCGCGGTGGCAGGTCTAATATAGGCAAAGACGATGTTGCTAGTCGTGGGTGAAGGGATGAACGGACGTCACGGTCGAGTATCGATCCACCGTGTGGTTCACGCCACTGATTATATGGGTTTCCCTCTCACTCGCCCTTTGGATTTCATCTCCCCTTCTATCATCCACCATGCCAATAATTTCATCCAGCCGTTCACCACCCGACAATCAACACTCAGTCCTACATAAATCGGGCCAAAGCTCAATGCTAGTTTTTACGCGAGCACCACTGACACCCCACGATGCATCCACCCCGTCGTGACGAATTCTTCTGTGGATTATAGTTATCCACCCTGCAACCTAAATTAACTTTATTATGGAATACATGTCTAATTACTTGGATCCGAGTCTGTATGTATAATGATAGCTCGAACTTAGTAATTTTTCCATGATCTACCCAAAGGTCTATTTTGAGGCAGATCAACTACTGTCCGTTTTGTTAGAACAGACGGGTATAAATGATTGTTAACTATTATAATAATGGAAATAGTAACAATATAATAAATGTTTGCATCTGGAAAAATATTAAAATAACGCGAATTTTTGGCCACGAAATTAAAAGATACTTACAGCCAGATGATATCCACAATTTAAGCACATAATATTTGGTACAATAATATATTGTTTTTATATTATTACATTTTTTTTTTGAAATAATTGAGTAATCAACAAACATCTGTTCGACGTATTGATATTTAGCTGCACATAGAACGAACAGAATAAAATAAAATAAAAACTAAAAATATTGATAAATTATATGCGTTATATTATTGGCAAAGCTTAGCATAGTCATTACAACTTAGGTACATTACACGGTTTAAAATTTTAGATTAATACTTGAAAAATAATGGAAAAATAGATAAATCTAGTGCATAAACTAAAAATTACAATTTTATTAATTATAATATGTGAAATAATGAATTTTAACATCAAATAATTAAATAGTTATGATTTTTTGATTTTTAAATAATCATAATATACTTAAAATTTATCAAATTAATTATCTAAAAAATACATAGTTAAAAATAAGTGAATGTATGTTGCATGTTAATTTAATAATAATATGCCAAATAGCACGAGACCCTGATGCACCCTGTTTGGGCCTGAGTATTGTAATAAGATCGGTATGCCCTTGAAACTCGGGTGAATAATAATAATAATAATAATAATAATAATAATAATAATAATAATAA